>NW_027105599.1:326132-329314 GCF_000696795.3 Halyomorpha halys | reverse complement strand
CATATATACAACAAGTAAATTTGTTGTAGGTGACATAGTGACATGATAAAAACATGTGGAGAATCTACCCACTGAAAGAACTCCAATAACATTTCTAGAGGAGAAGATCTCGAGGCCATCTTCTTTTCAGACGCCTAGGAGGATAATTAGGTAATGAAGGAGAAGCCAGGTTAGAAACAATCATCCAAAAACCTAAACATTAGAATTTTCAAAACTATTATCCTTACCACTGTACTTGGCGAGACTGGCATCTTACACTAAGGGATGAATAATGCCTTAAAATTTCGAAAATAAAGTATTACATAAAATAATCGGACCACAAAAAAGATGAATTGACGGGAGAATTTAGAAGACTACACGCTGAATTAAGGGAACTATACCCGGTAAATATAATTCAAGTTATAGCATTGGGGCATATAAGTAGGGCTTAGTAACGAGTGCATTCCTAAATTGTTAATGAACACTGAACCGACGGGTAAACGTCCAAGAGGTAGACTGAAACGTAGATGGGAGGATTGCGTTAAAACTGATTTAGTAGAATTGGGTTTGGAACGGCATCACTGGAAAGATATATATAGAGATCAATTGGTGGTTTCGGCATCGAACCTTTGGGTTCTTCAGGCCTTCATTATTATAAAAAAATTATTTAAAAAATAGTTCCAAGATATCTGGGACAATTTTTTTTTTAACTCTAAGGCTATGCATTTATTTTAATAAAGCCTATTACAATGTTGGCCATTCAAGATTAGAGTGTTTTCGATCTCTTTTTATTTCAATTCCTTAATTGAAAGATTCCTTAATTGAATCAATTTTTTTTTTATTCTCAAAACTGCATTTCCAGTTTATTCTCCTTAAACTGCGAGAGAGTATTCTATCTATTCTATTGATCTAAATATATTTAAATTAAAAATAACTGTTTTATTATATGCAATCCTTGTATGGGTCCGTTTCGAAATATAAAATACTGCAAGTTTATCAAAATTAATATGCATGGTTTGTTGGCATAACTTAACGTTCTTACTATTTCCACTTTCTTAAATCGATAAAAAATATCTTGTTTTATATATCCTAAACCAGTCAAAAAAATACGATTTTAATACTTTAATAAAATGAGATGTTTATCGTTCTGTAGGATACCTGTATAATTTTTATATTTATAAATAAAGAACTGGAAGAATATACAAAGTCGACTCTTCTTGCAGTTTTTCATTTAACGAATAGTACAAGAGCCTGGAAGAAAAAAAGGCAGTTATCTCACCCCAATTTTTGATTACTTCAATGAAAAATATGTATAATTACTAGTCAAAACGCATGTGGCTGCCAAGTATAGGTAGGGGGAATGAAAAATGGCGGCTGTTTCAAAACGTTAAAAAAAATAATTTTCATTCAGAGCTCTATATCTAAAAACTACCAACATCACTTGAAAACCTAAGAGAACATTATTTAAAGAAGAGTATATTTGATAAAATATTAGCCCTAAAAGAGCTATTTATGTTCAGTGATTCTTGAGATATAGCTTTTTAAACAGAAAGATTTCATAAAAATGAATGGAATATGGTCCGGGTGCGGTAAAAAAAAACTCAAATAGTAGATAATTATACTATTTTATTGAGCCAACGTTTCGCCCCACGTTCCAGGGCTTCGTCAAGGCTGTTTTGACGGCAGTCAAAGACAAAGTGAATTTCATAGTGAATGTTAATTTTATAAAAATGTACTGAAACATTAGTAGTTAGTTAATTTATTTTGAGAAATCTTTATCTCAAGAACTATGTGACGTATAGATGTCTACCAGCACTCAAATTCAAGCTAATTAAATTTACTACAAAATAGTTCATAACGTTTACCTTTATAGGAGAAATAGTTTTTATGATATTTGACAAAATAAATTCACAAAATGTTAATTTCGAGTTGTTCTGATAAAATGTTTGTTTTTGAAAAAATATATCTCAGGAACTATAAGACGCACATATATGTCTGCCAGCACTCAAAATAAAGGTAATTTAACTTACTATAAAGTAGTCGATGACATATATCATCGTAGGGGTAGTAATTTTTATGATATTCGCATTTGAATATAAATTTAGCACATGAAAATTTAATACGATAAAAGTATAAATCAATTTGTTTTAGCAAATATCATTAAAACTACTACTCCTACGAAGATTAACTTCATAAACTACTTTATAGTCCATTAAAATATCTTTAATTTGAGTGCTAATAGAGATCTGTACGTCGAATGGATTTTGAGATATAGATTTCTCAAAATAAATTAATTAACTACTAATCTTTCAGTACATTTTTAAGAAATTTTGCTTTTTAAATGTTGTTCTCTTAGGTTTTCAAGTGATGTTGGTACATAAATTGAACATAAATAGCTCTTTTAGGGCTAATATTTTATCAAATTTACTGTTCTTTAAATAATGTTCTCTTAGGTTTTCAAGTGATGTTGGTAGTTTTTAGATATAGAGCTCTGAATGAAAATTGTTTTTTTAAACGTTTTGAAACAGCCGCCATTTTTCATTCCCCCCCTACTACTTGGCAGACTCATCAATTTTGAGTATTAGTTATATATAGTTTTCATTAAAGTAATAAAAAATTGGGGTGAGATAACTGCTTTTTTTTTCCCTCTTGGGCTCTTGTACAATAAGACCTATCAAAAATTTTGAAAAAAACGTTCAATGAATTATATATTCACGAGAAGTCTATCGATTTTTGAACATCTTGTACTTTTTTTTTTTTATTGTTTTCTTTTCATTTGCAATATATTATTTCAGTTGCATTAGAAATTATCGAATATTATAATACTTATATAAAATGCACCTTATTAATTTGAAGTTAGAAAAAATAATAATCCTTCAACTTCTTGAGACTGCAATTTTTCGTTTAAATAAATTAATTAGTATTCAGGTTTAGCCTCAACAAACTTTATTATTTAAAAGTCCGACGTTTCGCCCATCTTCAATGCTCTCAAATATAAATTTACAATTCACATAAAATAATTTAAAAACTTTTTGCAGCTAATCACTCTATTTTGTCAATATTTCATTAATTTTTAAAACGTTTAATTACAAATAAATTCAACCCCAATTCCAAACTAAAACCAGAAACAACTGTTCTTATATTTAAAACAATTCTCAGGCCACTGCTGATGTACGGCTGTGAAGTCTGAGGAGCGGCATCCT
>NW_027105599.1:320322-325717 GCF_000696795.3 Halyomorpha halys | reverse complement strand
GGCAATTGTTTGTTTTATTTAAGTGTACCAATATCATTATTTTTTGTTATTAATTTTACTTTCCCCTTTTATTAAGAAGCATTATTCTTATCTATTTTATTTTATTATTTTCTTTTAATAATAATATTGTATATAGTTAGGGTTTGTACGAAAATATACCCCTTCCCCATAATCAACGGTTAAAAAATATATACATAATATAACGGTTATATGAACCATGTAAGCCCCACCAGGCCGATCTGGTATAAAATAAAATATATAAAAACACTAAACACCATTATCACTTTCTTTTCAACACAAGTTATTATTATTATACCAATTAGTTTATTAAAAAAATGAAGTTATTATTTATTAATTAATTAATAATTTAATCCAAAATCAAAACCTAATCCTTACAGATCCAATAATGACCTCACATCCTAAGTTTTGATCCAAACTTGTGCTCAATTCAGATACTGTTGCCAAAATGAGCCGAAAAATATCTATGCTATCGATGTCTATTCTTAGGCTGGGGATTCAATTACCAGATGTGAAGAATCCGTTCACGTCCGAAAGAGGAATTAATTTAAATTGGATTACCCGAACAAAGATATAATCACTCTCATTAGGAATTCACCGTAGGCTTCGGTATTTGAATAAATATCTCGTGTAAGTGCTACGATTGTATATATCTCAATATGGTCATTTTCAGATATCTCTGATCTCCGGTTGAATAATTCCAGCAACTGTAAAACTTTATAATATTGAAATTCCAAAGAAGTGTAAGATATTTATCTCGTTGAGAGGTTTCAATTCATTCCCAATCAAATTATCCTTTTTTTATTTTATTTTTTTTTTTTAAGAATATAAACTGGGTATAGTTAAACTATAGATAGACCATGAAGATAATTGTGAGAAGAGAAAAACTTCTTTTGTTTGGTGCATTTGTTGAATAAGATTTTTTTATTTTTTTTTTAATTGTTAATTTCTTGTAATTTACAACTGTACAAAATAATACAATAGGGAAATATGTAGTATGTTTCATATACACTTGAATACTTGGGAAGGAACCACCCATCGGTGGTACTTCAAACATTAATTTAAACTAGAAGGTCCCGTGGCCATCTTCTTTTCAGACGCCTAGGAGGATTATCAGGGATTGTTGAGGATGAAAGATTAAGAATTAATGGGTTAGGATGGTTAAGGAGTTTGGAATAAAAAGACGCATATTTGTTTTGGGTCAAATCTGCAACGAATGGGATGTTAAGGTCTTTATGAATGAGTTTATTTGTGACATAATAAGGAGCATCAAGGATTTTACGTAGGATTTTGGATTGTAACGATTGGATGCGGGAAGAATTTGATGGTTTGGTGGAGCCCCAGAGCTCAATTCCATATGTCCAAATTGGTCTGATTATTGTAGTGTATGCTAATTTTTTGTAGTGAATAGGAAGTTTAGAGCGTTTGTCAAGTAAGTGTTGTAGCAATCGGAATCTACGAGGAGTTTCTTGTCGTTTCAGTCTTGTGTGTGGATTCCAAGTAAGTCTCTTGTGAAGATGGAGTCCTAAGTATCGAATCTGTTCAACAGACGTTAGTTGAATAAGATTTAATATTTTACTCAGCAGTTTGGATTCCGAACATCTCACTCCAGTATCCAGCAATGT
Organism: Halyomorpha halys; assembly: GCF_000696795.3. Taxonomy (NCBI): domain Eukaryota; kingdom Metazoa; phylum Arthropoda; class Insecta; order Hemiptera; family Pentatomidae; genus Halyomorpha; species Halyomorpha halys. The sequence continues at coordinate 324,074 of NW_027105599.1, read as the reverse complement.
CATCGTGTGGTGGACGTTGTCTCGTCTTCTTTGGAGCGCGAAATGTACTGCGCGGGAGTCTTTTTCGATGTAGAACAGGCTTTAGATCGAGTTTGGCACCCGGGACTGCTTTACAAACTCCGTAAATTCCTACCTTCTGATTGAAATTGGAGGATTAAAATAAATCCCATCAAATCACCTTTACAATTCGTCGTTATCCCACCGACTGTCCTACAGTCACCTTTTATAAGGTTGATCTTCCCCCGTCGAACAGATACGCTACCTAGGATATATATCTGTACAAACGACTAACCTGGAATTCTCACACAAGACTGAAAACTGCACGTCGATTTCGACTTTTACAGCACTTACTAGACAAACGGTCTAAATTTCCAATTCGTTACAAAAGACTGACCTACATGACTGTAATAAGCCCAATTTAAATAATAATATAAAGAAATATGTAAATATGCAAATACGAATCAATGTCAAAAACATAATAAAATAAAACTGATCAAAGCATAAAAAAAAATAATAATAATAATTTATGCACAAGACAAAGAAATTAAATTTATGTAAACACAAAAATAAATACATAATCACGCCTATGTACTTTAATATTAATTAAAAAAATTTGATTCATCGCTTCTACATGATATTCTCTTAAATTTGATACCTCATTCGTTAAAATCGTTCCTGACAGACGAAAAAGTGATGACACACACATATAATTTGGTTTTTTTAAAACTTATTTATCCATTCAAGTGTTTCTTGTAACCGGTTTTTTATTATATTTTCCTTTGAATCTATGTGTTAGTCTTATTCTCGTAAAATGTATCTATTTGTTTGTTTTTGGTAAACTGATCTACTGCTGTGACTATGAATGATAGTCTGATCTTACATTGCTGTCTAATATTGAATTTGTTTAGCGGGTCACTGAAGAGGATCTAGGAGGGTGAATTCCGGAGAGCGAATTTGTTGATCGGGTGAATTAAAAAATTGTGAAATGGTGAAATTGGAGGAGCAGAAATGAGAAAGAAAAATAGGAATGAATTGAAACATTTGTATTTGTTGTACAGACCGGAATTAATTGTAAAAGGAAACTGTCGGGGAAAAAAAATTGTTTATTATATCTCTTTATATCTGCTTATACCATGTATGTGTAATTTATATATGTCTGATTTCGGATTGATAAGTATGCTGCGTGAGATAGCAACCTGATGTATTTAGGCAGCATAGATGAATAAAGTATTTCTCTCTCACTCTCTCTCTCTCTACTATATTTATTTTAATTTGAATACAAACACTGTGGCTTCAGAAATTTTAAGATACGATACTTTGCCTTTATTGTTGTTGCAAAGGAAAGTTGAATTTTAAAAGAAAACTCGTTTATATTAATGGAATTGGTGAATTAAGAGGAGAAATCGCCGTAATGAGGAGAAATTAAAACCTCAAAATTATTTTTCACCAACCCGAGGCTCGGAATAAAGCCAACCACTGTCCCAGAACGATGCACTTGGAAAGCATGGTTCTTGAGATAGGAATCTACTGGGGAAAGTGGACGAAACGGGAGGAAATCGTTCTGTATTTGAGGAGCAAAATTTAATCATCAATTGCATGATCTCTGTTCGAGCTGTCTTGATATGGAATGTGTAAGAGTGGCAAAGAGCTTCTTATAAACTGGGAACTTGTAAAGTGGATAAACACAACTATATATTTTTTAAAACTCAATTTGAAACTATTTTGACACATTAAGAAATATCAAAAATAGAAAAAAAAAGTGGTGCATTACACTTTCACTAAATCGCCAGATTTTGTGGCTCGTAGTGAAGTTATCGCTATTTCAGAAATAAAATCTAAAAAAGTCGGAAAAGGCGAAGATTATAACTAAAATATTTTTATTCTTCTGTTGCCATAAAAATTCGACGAATAGAGCTTTTGTTCTTGTCAAGAATACTTCATGTTAAAGAAGATCTCAAACGAAATCGTGAAAAATCGAACTGTCTCGGCTTTCCCTGTGCGAAATTAATATCTCTATATTTCTCCTTCAGTCATTTCTTTTTTTTTTTTTTTTTGTATTTATTTATTGCAATTTACAACTTTATTTACATAAAAACACAAGTATTTAAATAAGTAAATTTAATGTAAGATTAAAATGGAGTGGTATAGGTTTGTAGAGAAACTAACCATTGGTAGCACTCTAATCATATTTCTGCAATAGAAGGTCTCGAGGCCATATTTTTTTCAGGCGTCCCGGAGGATTGACAGGAATAGAAGAGGAAGCAAGGCTAGAAGTTCATAATAGAAGTTTTCCTTTGACCGCATCCGAAAGATCTTCCTTTTATTAAAAAAATAAATTGTACACAGACGTGCCGAGTTTATTTAAAATCGTTAACAAAAATCTTTAAATAAACATAAATAGTAAAATAAATGAATAGTTTAAAGATTATTATTATCACCTGAAAAGATGAAGTGCTAAAATTGGTGCCACTCTGTGTCATTGACCCAACAGCTTTCGTAATAATGAAATACGAATTCCAAATTTTAGCTTCTCATCAGCTACACAAACTGCTTGAATGAATTTTACTTTCAGACAATTAGTTTCTAATCTTGCTTCCTCTTTTATTTCGGACAATACTCCGAGGCGTCTGAAAATAAGATGGCCTCGAGACTATTGTAAAAATGTTTTTAGAGTGCTACCATTGGGTAGTTTCTCTACATGTTTGTACCATACCATTATAATTTCCTCAAATTTACTTGATGTATTTATGTACAGTTGTAAATATCTATAAATAAATTAAAAAAAAAAAACTTTCAGACATGATATACTCAACATACCAATCTGGTGAGAGATAGTTCTCTAAATGCGGTTTAGACTTCCTAGGGTTCTTCGACCTTGAAGACAAGACATTACATCTGCTCGCGATTAGCATAACTAGAAGCTATACCCTAAATGCAGAAGATGTCCGATATGGGCCGCTGTTGAGAAGTAGGACGACCCGGCCACACCTATGCCCTTCTTAACGTTTTTATGTTTGTCTAAGTCCCTCCTCGTCCCCAATACGTATGGATTAACTGTTTATATCTCCTTCTGCGTACAAAATTATTCCATCAACGAAAAAATAAACAAGTTTTATATATTCATGGTGTTAAAGTTCACACTTAATAAAGCAATAACGCATTCAAGATTTACGGAGTAAAATTTAAATTAAAATAATAGAGTATGTTTATGTTAATGGTTCTAAATAGGGCAATGCCAATATTTTTTTTAAATTGTGTTGTTTTTTATTTATTTTTTTTACAAAAAGCCATCAATTTAGCAAATCTATAAAATATAATACAAATTAACCTTTAAAATATATTATTTTTTAATTTATAATCTTAAACACTATCTTGAGACTGGTAATTTTTTTAAAATAAATAATTTAATTTCTATCCATTTTTGTCTCAACACATTTTATTTTTCTTATAAGTCCGACGTTTCGGCCAATGGGGCCATCCTCAGGGACAATCTACTTAATACAATTTTGGAATTATATGATTTAAAAACTCAACTCCATGGAGGCTATTCTGCCTAGGTCAAAACAACAATTCCTAATTAGTCACATTACATTATTCACATTAAAACCAATTTTTTTTAATTTTTATTTATTTATTTATTGATATTTACAACTGTATAAAAATGCATCAAGTAAATTTGATCATAATGACATAATGATATGATACAGGATGTAGAGAAACTACCCAGTAGTAGAACTCTAAAAACAGTTTAC
>NW_027105599.1:317367-318722 GCF_000696795.3 Halyomorpha halys | reverse complement strand
TCATTTATTATGATATCTATTTCAGAGGGTTGATACGTACTCTCTATTGCTTCTCAAGTTCGAGTTCACACAATACTTTCTACTTTTTTACGCTGTTCAGATTTTTAAGCAGTTAAAGCTCACAGAGTACGTATGCAATACAATATACTATATAAAAAAAGAAAATATGTTGCGAAAACTTTGCGCCATTGATCCTTCACATATAGTGAACCCCACAACAACCTTCAAAATACCTATATGTATAATAAGAAGGCATAGCAACAGACATATTTGTTTATCATTCATATCAAATTCAAGCGGAGGGTACGAAAAAAAAATTTTGCGAAAAAATCTCCAAATATGCAATAATACTCAAATATATAATAATAATAAAGGCTCCAAAGAAGGGCTAGTGAATCCAAAGGTTCAATGCTGATACTACGAATCAAACGACTTACGGACGGTGCTTTCTTCTGAGGCATCATCGCCACACTGAAAATTATTTTAACCGTCTGTGCAGTGGATATTCCTTTTGAAAATAAAAAATCATTAAATGACAAAAATAATTTTTTTTTCTCTTTCATTCTGAGCAAGCAAAATACCACTTAAAGCTAAGGAATCTCAGTTGAAACTGATGCATAAAACCACCTTAACTAATCCTTTTTTAGAATATGAAAACATTATTGACAGAGTAAACATAATTTTTAAAAACACAGAGAGGATTAAATTAGAAGCGAAAAACGCTTTGAACTTATTGTACAACCTAATATTTTAGTTTCATTTTTCGTAATATATTATAAAATTTTAGACTTCATGTCCGTTCACAGCAATGCCCAAGAACAGCAGAAGTGACATTTGGAATTATTTTATAGGAATATACGTTGAAGGTCCTCTTTAAACTTAATTCATGTAATAATGTTAGCAAAAAACAATTTTTTCAGAATAACATAATAATTTTCTTTAATAATAAAGAATTATATCAAGCAATTATAGAAATGAATTTAAAAATAATATTTCCGACTATTACAACATTTACTACACAAACGGTCCAAACTTCCAATCCATTACAAATACTGATCTATATGACTATTATAAGGACTATCTGAACATACAGAATTGAGCTATGGAGCACTACTAAACCATCTAATTCCTCTTGAATCCAATCCTTACAATCCAAAATCCTTCATAAAATCCTTAATGCTCCTTACTTTGTCAAAAATCAAATCATCCATCAGGACCTCAATGTCCCCTCTGTTGGTGATTTGGCCTGACCCAGATACTAATCCTTCCATAATAAACTTCCCAACCACCCAAACCAACTCGTTTCTAACCTAGCTTCTCCTTCACTACCTAATAATCCTCCTAGGCGTCTGAAA
>NW_027105599.1:302086-316047 GCF_000696795.3 Halyomorpha halys | reverse complement strand
CTTGGCCACTGCCGTTTCAACCCTCTAGGTGGGCTGTAGGGATGGGTGAAACTAGATAAGGTTTGAACCAAAGGATTAGGATGGTTGGAAAGGTTTATATGGAATTTTGAGAATTTGGTTGGTATGAGGTCAATGACAAAAGGGATATGTGGGTCATGGTGTAGTGTTCTGTTGGGAGCGTAATAGGGTGCATTAACTATGGTTCTAAGGATTTTGGAATGAAAGGATTGGATACGTTTGATGTTCCACGGTTTAGCTGTTCCCCAAAGTTCAAGTCCGTAGGTCCAGATAGGTCGGAGTATAGTCTTATAAATTAGAAGTTTGTTTTCTAGTGAGAGATGAGAGGTCCGGCTGAGCAGTCGGTATAATTGGCTGAATCGTCTTTTGAGTTCTGGTCTTTTAAGTCTAGTATGTTAATTTACATTCAAGATCTAGTTAGTTATAGAATTTTAAGTTTCTGTAACTGTGGCTTTGGAACCAAATTTGAACACTGAAGATTGTGTAAACCAGTTTACTTTTCAATTAAAGAGGGCATTGAAGATTTTGAATTGTAATGATTGGATACGGGAGTAATTCGAAGGTTTAGTGGAGCCACAAAGCTCAAATCCATAAGTCCAGATAAGCCTTATTACAGTCATATAAAGTAGTCTTTTGTGATTAGTTGTAAGCTTAGATCGTTTGTCTAGTAAGTAATAATTCCAAGTCATTCGTTTGTTCCGTTGTTGTCCTAGGTCTGTTCGGATCTGTTCGACAGGAATAAGTGGAGTATTATTTAAGGACACTTTGGGGCAGAAAGTCATGAGTCAAGGATAAATGTGGGATTTATTAGAATTTATTTTAGTCCTCTAGTTTTGACTTGAATTGCTGCGTTTCATAAATCATTTTTTCCCGAGCTACATATCTCTGGAACTCCATTCCCTCTAACATGCGTCATGTACCAACCCTTCCCTCGTTTAAAACCCTTCTATTTAACTAGCTTTTACTTCAATAATCTAATCCAACATTATAATAGTACAGATATTTTGTAACTATCTTTTTGTTTTGTTTTTTATGTGTGTAATCAGTTAGTTTATTAATTTTTTTTTCTGTATCTACAATTATTTATAGACAATTTTAATATATTTGTATTTTTTTTCTGATTTATATATATTATAGATAAGTTAAAATTACCTATTTAATTGATCTAAAGGGACCTAGTCCTAGAATAATATACTATTTTTCATTTCAAACAAGCTGTTTGAAAACATCTGTAAAAAAATTGGTACCGTTATTTGATCTAAAATTCTAACAGATTTTAGGTTAAACAGCCTTAAGCGACATTTTTAGGTTACGAAATTGCGCACGTGTTGTTCATTATAAACCAGAGAATGTGGGTTATTGATTCAGTCAACCAGGCATTAGTCAAATTGTGTAACACTCACCACTACTACATATTTTGCCATTGAGAACAACTCCTTTGAAAATATACTTGAAGTAAGCTCACTCGAGTGTTACAGGATCTCCTATCCCTTGAGTGTTTTCTTTACTCATTTTCACTTAGTGCTCACGACTTCCGCACTTTGTGCAAGGAAGTTCACACATACGTGATAGTTCTCAGGCGTTTTCAGAAATGTGGGCATTCAATATTCATGTGTTGGGGTTAGGAGTGAATGAATTAGTTTTCATTCTCATGTGAATGGAAGATGTTTTCTGAGGAAGTTGTTTTCTGTAAGAAATTCTATCTTATGTGCATATTAATATGCGCTTGAGAGAGCTTTTCATAATCCTGTTATAGGGCTGTTTTAAATATTATGAGATTTTAATGGTAATCGTATGTAATTCTGTTATAAAGTTAATATTAAAGAGAAAAAGTAATGTGTGTATATTCCTTATTAATATTAATCAGTTGTTGATTAAATATACGGTATGCTGATGATTCGGAATTATTGGTTGAAGACGAGGAAAATATGAAACAGGGTTAATATAATCTAGTAAGGAATTAGGTTCTAAAATACACCTTTTGGCTAATAAGATATGGGAAATCCCTGAGGAACTGAGAGACTCTATTTATTCCTGTTCACCGAGGACGGATTGTAGTTAATATCTAGGAATCTCACTCCTTTTATAACCCCAAATTTTGACTTATTCTTAGTTATATGTTTATCGCTTATAGTTGCCCACACTCAGCGGAGAAGGGGGTGAGCTAAAGGAAAATAAAACAAAATAAATATAATCGCAAAAGGAAAAAAAAAAAGACAAAACAATAAAGAATAAACTACTCCTTAGGCGCCACGTTATTTTTTTCTTGGAAATAACGAAAACTCCGAAGCACTATGCCCACAATATAACTAAAATATATCCCTATATAAACAATTGTTGAATTATGACCACTGGCGAATACCTTTACATGTACATATCAGAAAATCTAGGGGTGTTACCTACCCACCTGAATTATCGTAATATTCCGTGAACAACAAAAAAAACATAAGTAAATAAACAAGTTGAAAGCAGAGAAAGAACAACTGAACTATATGTACAAAACTTTAATAATAATAATAAATATAGGTACAGAGAATGAAAAGGAAAAGTAAAGAATTCTTATCAATTAATAAAACAATTAAAACTTATAGGTTGACTTAACCTTAACTTAAATGCTTAATTATGAGATATAGTTGACCGTGGATGATAAATGAGGAGAAGATGGTTGGGGGTGCGGTCAATGAAAAACACAAATAAGTATGATTAACTTATTTTAATGTGCCGACGTTTCGGCTAGAGTTTCTAGCCTTCTTCAGGGCTGTTCGCTGGAAGATCGAGCGCCTAATAAGCAATTATCTTCCAGCGAACAGCCCTGAAGAAGGCTAGAAACTCTAGCCGAAACGTCGGCACATTAAAATAAGTTAATCATACTTATTTGTGTTTTTCATTGACCGCACCCCCAACCATCTTCTCCTCATTTAAATGCTTAACCTTAATAACTATATTTACATTATTATTCTCTTATCCAGGACATGCTGAAGAAACGTCACTGCACTATATCCCCACTTCTAGTGTTAATGACCGTCCATTGAAGTAGTAAAACTTATAGGTTGACTTAACCTTAACTTAAATGCTTAACCTTAATAACTATATTTACATTATTATCCAAAAGAGTATAAAAGTGAATATAAAAAAAAAATAAAATAAAATAAAATTTAGTTCAAACCCCACTTCTAGGGCTAATCACCGTACATTGAAGAAGAACACCATAATTGTTTAAAACAAAACACATAAGATGACATTTCTCATATGGTGCTATTTCGGTTCAAACAGTAAAGACAAAGGGCCTTTAAACTATTACCACTTCACATTGAACAATCGTAACGTGTTCCAAAATAAAACTGTCTCCTTAAAAAAACCAAAACCCACTCGTCTGAACATACGCGTTCAATATCAAAAATGTCGCCTTCACCAAAAAAACCAAACCCACTCCTCTAAAACATATCGCTCGTGTTTTTTTTTTCATCATGACAACCGTAACACCTCTTGTCTACACAGATCTAGCTAGTGTTTTTATTTCACCATAGCAACCGTAACACTTTTTGTATAATATACAACATTTAAAAATATCAATTCAATAAATATAAAATTCTGTAAAACATTACAAAAAAAAGGCTTAATTGTAACAAGCTCCCTTGTTACAATTTAGCCTTTTTTTCAACTCACTCAATTCAACTTTACGTAGATTTGAAAAAGGCTTACGATACTATTGACTACCAGAAGCTGTATAATAATTTTATTAAACAGGGAATACCAAAAAAGATAGTAAATCACGTATGAGCATTACCGTAAAGTATAATAAAGTCATCATAATTCTAAGAAGTTCGAGATTCGGTCGGGTTAAAACAAGGCGATTTCATATTACATATATATTTTATCTAGCACTAGAATACTCTATTAAAAATTGTATATATATAAGGATTTTATATTTAAGGTAGACAAACATGGTGTCAAAATATTGTATATTTTGGAATTCTTGAAGTCATTTTATATTCCTTGTATTTAAATTATAAATTTTAATTTCATATATTTTTGTTTATTTTCACGTTCATTTAGTTACTAAAATATACGAAATATATGAAATGTAATCCGTTACTTAGAACTAAATCTGGACAAACGACTGATATGGAATCCTCATACAAGACTGAAAAGACAGGAAACTGCTAGTCGATTCCGACTATTACAACATTTACTAGACAAACGGTCCAATCTTCCTATCCATTACAAAAGACTGATCTACATGACTATTATAAGGCCTATTGGGACATACGGAGTTGAGCTATGGGGCTCCACTAAACCATCTAATTCCTCTCGAATCCAATCCTTACATTCCGAAATTCTTCGTAAAATTCTTAATGCTCCTTACTTTGTCACAAATCAAATCATCCTTCAGGACCTCAATGTCCCCTATGTTGCCGATTTCTATCAGTGGGTAGATTCTCCACATGTTTTTATCATGTAACTATGTCACCTACAGCAAATTTACTTGTTGTATATATGTGTATACAGTTGTAAATAATAAATAAATCATTAAAAAAAAACACTGCAAATTATTGTAAAGAAATATAATAAAGAATAAAGAATAATTAATAATAGATCTTTGTAATCTAGATGAAGAATAAAATCAACTATATACTTACAGGTTATCCAACCCTTCTGTTCACATAGGTCATTAAATGTGTTCACTCATAATATACGTCAAAGAAAACTCCAATTAAAACGGTAAAGAAAACGTAGATTAATTGGTACAAGACAATCCATTTCAAGAAAAATCTTGAAACAGACAACAAGGCAGTGTATAATTACCACAAGTTACAACAGGGGCTCGCAAGCTTAATTAACAATACTTCTCTTTTTTTTTTATTATTCGAGTTTCATTCTTTTGTAAAAGTGTTCCCGTCTTCCTTAAACTTGAATTCCCAGGTCCCCTTATCAGATTTCAGGATCCGCTACTTCAACACACACCTCAATTATACTGGGTCATTGTTAAGAATCAGAATGGGAAGAGTCAGTGAAGGCGTAACAGTTTTAGGAAAGTTATTCACACGTGGGAAAAGAAATATTTTATTATTATATCTTGTCCGAGATAGGTTTTATTATTTAAATAAAATAAATTTCATCAAATTAAATCTCAAACACTCTTTACTATTAAAATTATGAAGAAGATGGTCAGGGGTAAAGTTAAAATAAAACGAAAAATAATTTAGAACTTTATTTGCCAACGTTTCACCCCACTTTGTCCCGGGGCTTCATACAAAAACTACTTATTATCACACTTCATATAAAAAAAAAAAAACTAAAACTATTTTGACATAGACGGATAATAATACACAAAAAAGATAAATTAAGGTAGGGTTAAAATTATGATATAAGTGAAAAGAAAATTATATACAAATGAACGAAAAGCAGAAATAAAATTGTATTAATATAAAATAAACAATGATAAGAATATAAAAAAAAATTACACAAACTATTAGGTTAAAAATGAATAGGAGACGTAATAACACGTAAAAATAGAAAATCAGACATGAGAAAACAAAATTTCACATACTAAAAGACGGAAAATGAAGAAGTAAGTTAAGATTAAATAAATTCTGAGCGATAATAAATAAAATTAAAATTAATAGGTTTTATTTAAAATACGCGAAATATAAAAAAAAAAATTATATGAAAATATGGTAATAATAGTAACTATAAGAATTATATAATTCAGGAAAAATTAACTTAATCATAAATTCACAGCCACATATCCAACGCTTATAAGTTTTGCAGGCTGATCTGCCAAAATCCATATTTTAGTGAAGTTATAATTTCTAATATGCATCATATATATACTTTTATTGTATACCAGATCGGCCTGGTGGGCCTTACATGGTTGATATAACCGTTATAGTATATATATATATTTTAAATAATTGATTATTGGGGGGTATAGTCTCATACAAAAGACACCCCTAACTATAAACAATGTTATTATTAAAAGAAGAAAAAAATAAAAATAAAATAAATATATAATGAAATATATATGTTGTGATAAAAGTTTTAAGGAATAGTGTCTGCAGATAAATAAATTGACTTTTGTTTTTAATTGATAATTGACTAATTAGATATTGATAATTTGACCTGGGCAGAATATCCTCCATGAAGTTTAGAGTTGTTAATTATATGTTTTCAAAGGGGTATTGAGATTATCCCTGAAGATGGCCGGATTGGCCGAAACGTTGGACGTATAAGAGAAATAAAAAGTTTTGAGACTATAATGGATAGAGTTTGAATTATTTATTTAACTATATAAGAATAATGCTTCTTAATAAAAGAGGAAAGTAAAATTGATAACAAAAATAATGATATTGGTACACTTAAGTAAAACAAACAATTGCCCTCTAATAGTAAAAAGAAACAAGCTAATTTGATAAAGGGACGAGAGAAGAAAATAGAAAAAAAAAAATAATAATAATGAATAAATAAAATGAGTATTAATAAAAAGTAAAATAAAGGTAGTGTGACTATGAATTAATTTTATATTTATTAAAATTTATAACAGAATGTTCTGCAGCAGATTGGGCTTCAGTCTTCGGGTTGAGGTTGGGTTTCCCAGGTTGTAGGTCACTGCTCCTTTAACTGTCGGCATATCCATCAAATTTCCTGTATTTTTAGTAATATTTTGCTTTGCAAGTATTGAATGATTTAATGTTCTTTCAGCGTACAGCAGCGTGGTAACGCGCCTGTCTGCCAATCCAAAGGTTATGAGTTCGAGTCCCCGGCCCTATCCGGGATTTTGGAATTCACCACATCATGAAACCTTGGACTTCCACGGTCTGTAGCGCCAATAATAATAATAATAATAATAATAATGTTCTTTCAATTGTGTATTTTACTGTTTTTGGAAAATGTCTTATATCGCTTCATATTAATAATTGCCCTGATTTTTGTTTTTTTTATAAAGTCGCTATTCAGTCCCAAACTGCTCATTTAAATTTAATTTATTTTTTCTTCGCAAAAAACCAAGCCGCCATTATTGTTTGGGCATGACGTCATTTCGACATAAACACGCTTGTATACTCAGAGTTTTTTAAATTGATTTCAGTATTTTTTAAGTTTTGTTTGTTATTTAAGTAATTATCTATCATGATTTATATTCCTTATCGTTGTTGTGCAGTACCCAATTACAAAAATACAACTTTAAAAACTAAACAAACGTGGTTTATCCGAATTCCAAAAGATTTCAAAACTAAGAACATGTTAAAGAAGGGATCCAAAATTATTATAGAATTTAGATAATAGATTATATTTTTTTTAAGATCACTTCGATGAAAGTATCAATGCAAGATACAACTTCTAAGTTCGTTGTTTTTATTCCTAAAGGCTACTTACATTAAGGATTTTGTCTTCTGTATAGTATTCTATGGTAGTTCTTGAAAAAAAAAATAATGAAAATTCTTTTAACTAAAAATTACGTAATTATTTTAAAACAGTTAAAAATTTTAAATAGCTAAATCAATTTTTTTTGTTTATGATTAAATGACATATACGAAACCATCATGAAGGATAGCGTTTGTGCTGTGGGATATAGATTAAAAATCTTTTTTTTTTAATAAAAAATTAATCCTGTATCTATATTAATTAAAACATATAATATTATATTAACACTATTTAATTTTTTTTTCCAAATACCATATTGCAAAAGCATTATTTATAGCCCACTACTTCTAAAGAATTATTATTATATTTAAATTAAAATATTTGCTAACTGAAAATATTATATAATATTAGATTCTGTGTTAAACGTTACCATGAAGTATTCCGATCGTAAATTTGGAACGATGAAGTCAAGGGGATTATTGAAATCGTTTTTACTCCAATAAGTCCACTTCATCACTCCATTTTTTCCATCAGGAACGATGGTGGAGTGGCCTTTCTTACAGTTAATGCCTTTTTAATGAGTGTACAGTCTCGATCAGAAAATAAAGTCGGTCTGTATAATGTAAATTGATCCTCGACTACATTTTGAATAACATCTCAGATATCGTTTTATTTTAAAATTACTTTATCTTATCTATTTTTTAAAAAAGTCTAATTGGGTCATTCTTCCCAAAACGGTTGGGTTTCTTTCGCGAACATTTTAATTAAAAGAAAGTTGCAGCATGATAACAAAAAAAACAAACTTATTTTTGGATATTTGTGGATATCAAATTAATAATTTCACAAGTTTTTATGACAACATAAAAGAACAAAACCTCGATAAAAGACACAAAATATTTATCTGAATATACTGGAAGATTATTGATTCACCGTGTGTGAAGATGAAAGGAATATGGTCCGGGTGCGGTCAAGAAAAACTCAAATAGTAGAAATATACTAATTTAATGAGCCAACGTTTCGCCCCACGTTGCAGGGCTTCTTCAGGGCTATTTTGACGGCAGTCAAAACTAAAATGTTTTAGTTTTGACTGCCGTCAAAATAGCCCTGAAGAAGCCCTGCAACGTGGGGCGAAACGTTGGCTCATTAAATTATTATATTTCTACTATTTGAGTTTTTCTTGACCGCACCCGGACCACATTCCTTTCAATTTATCTGAATAGATTTCAATACACTCACTCGAAAACGTTTCTGAAATTCAGACATTTTAAGTACAAATATCTTATGTACTAAGACAAAACAGTACATCTCAAAACAACAGCCCAAAAAAGGACAGTCAACCAGAGGTGGCTCATTTCCACAAGACAATCAAACAAGTTCTCAAAGAAAAGGAAGGAAATATAACCAGGTTATATTTAAACAGCTGATCAATAGTAAACTGAAAATAAAGTATTTAAACAACCATAACTATAATAAAAAGCAACAAAATTAAACGAAAATAATAAAATATGTTTAATTATTTATGATGTTTATCTACAACGAAGATAAACATCATAAATTACTTTATAGTACATTAAAATTTCTTCCATTTAATTGCTAATAGACCTCTGTACGTCGAATGGTTTTTGAGATATCGATTTCTCAAAAGAAATTAACTAAATACTGATTTTTCAGTTCATTTTTTATGATATAATACTTTTTTAACAGCTATATCTCGGGAAATATTGAACATAGATAGCTCTATTAGGGCTCATATTTTAGTAAATTTACTTTAATTTAAATTATGTCCTCTTAAGTTTTTTTATTGCTGTTGGTAGCTTAAGAGATATAGAGCTATGAATGGAAAATGTATATTTTTTAAGTTTATAAAACAGCCGCCATATTCTATTCAGTAATAAATTCATTTTTTACACTTTATTAAAAATGTGTTTTCGTTGATGAATTTTATAAAAACCTAAATAGAAATAAAGTTTCTGTTGTGTTCATTAATTCATATCAGGAGGTGGATATTCCTTCGTTGGTGGACGCAGTTAGTCGAACACAAAATTCACCCTAAATATATATTTTGATTGTCATATACAATCCTCCGAGGCTCCTGAAATGAAGATGGCCACGAGATCTGCTAATGTAAAATGTCATTAGAATGCTACCAATGGAAGGTTTCTCTGCACGCCTTTAACACTCCATTTTAACTAAGATAAAATTTACTGAATGTATTATATAATATATAATTGTTAATTTCAATAAAGATATTATAAAAATTGTCATATATACTTGCAATGTTTGTATCGACTTATAAATGCTAAAAATATTTTGTCTATATATTTTTCTCATTGATGTATAACAAATACCTGGCCAATATAAAGAAAATTAACTACTTTTAAATTAATTATTATTGTTATTTATTTTTTTACAAACTTATTGGTAACTTCGCCTTATACATTAACCTTATTGATACTTCAAAGTTTAAAATTTAAAGTATATAATTATTATATGGCTGATAATCTCGTTCAAGTTTTTAATTTTTGTACTTGAGGCTTTATAAGTTGGAAAACCCTGTTTTTTTTTTTTGTTTTTTTTTTTTAAGGCACCAACCACGTATGGGTCATTCTTGCCTTAATTTCCGAAATAGCAAGGAATAGATTTGTAATTTGTGGCTTTTAGGCTGTATCCTTGACCACACACTGAATGGGGGCAAGGGCCTGGATTTATGGCTACAATTATATTGAAATCTGAAACTATTTGAACATGGAAGCTGTGGTAAAATTTGATTAAATTTCATGGCAGAGCTTGAAATGATGGAGAAATTCAAAAAGTTAGAGCATATCATATTGAGGGAGTTATATGGTCCGCATTCAGTCAAAAAGTATTTAACAGTATGTCCTGTTCCGCAAGTTTAGCATACAGGTGGAGAATCACGGATCATAAGATAACTGTGGGTCAGGCGCGTATGACCTATTCGAAGGCGCGTCAAAATCACCTCCTCTCTGCGCACACATTTAGTTGACGATATCCAAGGGTAGACATCACTTCTGATTTCCTTTTAATTTGTTATCAGAAACATTTTCCCACGTTTGTCTCCATTCCAATTTAATCTTCTGCTTAGTGAGGGCATTGAAGTCATCGACACTCCGCGATATGGAATTCCTTCAGAAATCGCAACCATTTCTGTCCTATCGGCCAGTTTCCCTGTTATTCCGCAGTGTCCAGGGACCCAGGCGAAAAACACTGAAATACCCTTTCTGTTGGCGAAAACCCTGGTTTATATGCTACGTCCACTGAGAGCTTTCAAGATATTTTAATCGAAACGTTAGAAATTCGTTTTAATTTTATTTCTGGCGCTGTCTTATCAAATTTTCGTCTCTTTATCTCAATGCAGCGAGATATAAATTCGAATTATAGCTCATTGGACGTCGATGAAGAAGATTCACTTCAAAAAATAATTTTTTTAACAACATTCTTTGTTGCATGATAAGATATAAAATCCTACAATATAGAATTCTAAATCTAGAGTATTTAAAATGTTAAGTGTGAAATCTAAGATGTAATTTCATGGAATCTTAGTATTAAATTAATTGATGTTCAAAGTGTCCTTAGAACTAGACTAATAAAGCATCATGAATATAATTAGTTATTATATTTATTTTAGGAATTAATTTTCACCCATTATTGACTTCTTTATTGTTTTTTACATTTGAAAATTTCTGAGAGAAAGAGTTTTTCTGCCCATTATCCAGTTCTACAAATAACATAACAGATAAGCTGATTAATTAAAAAATTAAGACTTATATTCTTTTGGGAACATATATAAATGGTTTTTAATCTAAAATGGCAAATTAAAAATTAGGTAAGAAAAAAATGAGAACAATTACTAAAATATTTTATATTGATTTTTTCAATCACGAGAAACTTTCTAGATTTGTAAATGGTCATAAATTATTGAAATGGTGTATATATATTTAAATATTGAATTATTGTATGTAAATGTGTAAAAAAATTTTATTAATGCTCAATATAAACTTTGATAATTGTAGCTCCAATGAATAATTTTAACTGCTTTGATAATTTTAACTCCATCATAAAT
This sequence comes from Halyomorpha halys, assembly GCF_000696795.3. Lineage (NCBI taxonomy): Eukaryota > Metazoa > Arthropoda > Insecta > Hemiptera > Pentatomidae > Halyomorpha > Halyomorpha halys. The sequence continues at coordinate 304,586 of NW_027105599.1, read as the reverse complement.
GAGCAAACCTCTTGGAAAGGAAGTCAAAGATTAAATGGCAATCGTAGTGGAATGAAAGACCAATGAGTAAATTAAAATTTATTTAAAAAGGATGTCAAGCCCTGGGGTACCTCCAGTCGCAAATGCCGTAGAGAGGAAGTTGTACTGACCAGGCTGAGAATAGGTCACACGAGGCTCACCCACTCCTATCTTATTTCAAAAGAAACGTCTTCGAACTGCCAATATTGCAACAAAAATATGACAAGCCATATTTCACACCACACCTCAATAGCTCAGGACTAAACCCAGATATTTCAAAAAACATTGGAGATGATAATAAAAATATAACATTGTTCCCTTCAAAAAAAATAATAATAAATAATCAAATTTAAAAAAAAAATTAAATTAAACTAATATAAGCAAAATTAAATAAAGTATAAACGGCGTTGATGTCCAATGAAGTTTTGCGCCACAAAACAAAAACTTTGATAATTGTGACTTTAATGTTAATTTTAAACTTTTTATTTGAAAAACTGGATAATGGAGCCCGAAACGTTCAAGTGTAAGAAAGAATAAAAAAGTGAATAAAGGCTAATTGATTTCTGAAAATAAATATAATACATTTTATAGAATAATTCCGAGTAAATTGTATCGAATTAACAATTAACCGCTTATTACAACATATTGAAAACATCTCAATAAAGACAGATCCTTGGGCATTTTTTTTTTTATTTAGTTCTAAAATCTAAGTATTATTTAGCAGAATGTTCTCTGTGGCAAGCCATTAGATCTTGTAAAAGGCTGAACGCAATCAGATGTAATAAGTGTTATTAGCATATATACCTCCGCGGATACACTGGAGCATAATGACCCCTGCAAGGTCTAAAAGATCGCCAACGTTCTAAATTTGTTTTTTTCTCACGAATATTCCGGCCTCGAAATTTCGAAACGACCGTAAATCATTTTCGACACGGGGGGAGGGAGCATGTTCATTTTAATCAACACCAATATCAATTTTTCTGAATGGTCCTATCGTCGGATAAAATTGTAGCGATTAATTAATTTATCGGCCGAGATTGTGATAGAATAATTAGATATATTAATTTTCTTGATAGGCATAATTATAATATGTGAGGTGTTGACGTAAGCCCGTCAACAACTAAATTTTTTTTATAGTCTAATATTATTGGAGAACCTCATTATCATACAAAATTACTATCAATCTTAACTCTAGCACAGCCATAACAATCAAATGATTAGTTTAAAAAAAATTACATTATATGTTGTAGGAAAAACCGTTGTAATTGTTAACATTTCTCTTCTTCGAGAATAATCGGAAAAATTCGGTTAATAGATTCAAACAGTCAAATTGTTTACAGTTTTATTTATCAATTTATGTAAGATTTTGGTAAAAGGAATATAAAAATATCAAGATGGTCGGTGGTGCGGTCAAAGAGAACAATAGTTAAAATCTGTTTATTTGCCGACGTTTCACCCCACTTTGTAGAAAATCATCAGGGCTAAAAAGATACAACAACTAAAAATATTTTAACACTTTAGGACAATAAGATACAAGAAAGTAAACTAAGGTAGGATTAAAAATTATGTAAATATAACTGAAAAGAAAGTTACACAAATGAACAAAAAGAAGAAATAGATGATAATAGTTATAGTATAAAATAGACAATGATAAGTATACAGAAATAAAATATTTAAAAAATCATGTAAAATACTATATTTAAAATTAACAAGGGACGTAATAACATGTAAAGATAGAAAAGTAGATATGAGAAGACAAAATTATCGCACTAAAAGTCGGAAAAAAATGAGACATAAATTTATAAAAAATAAAAATAAAAATAAAATAAAATAAGAAAAGATATCTTTTATTACATTGTAGAGCTTCATCAGAGCTAAAAAGACAAAAAATAAAATAAAAATATTTTGTCATTGTAGGATAATAAAATGCAAAAATTAAACTTTGATAGGGTGAAAAATTATGTATATAAATGGTTTAATAATAAATATATTAATAAAAGATATATTTGATTACTTTCTATAGCTTCATCAGGGCTAAAAAGATAAAATAAAAAAAACATGAAAATATTTTGACATTGTAGGATGATAAAATGCAAAAATTAAACTTAAATAGTTTAATATATTAAACTTAAATAAATATCTGGACATACGGAGTTGAGCTTTGGGGCTCCACTAAGCCATCAAATTCCACCAAAATCCAATCCTTACAATCCAAAATCCTTCGCAAAATCTTTAACGCTCCTTACTTTGTCACAAATCAAGTCATCCATCAGGACCTCAATGTTCCATATGTTGCCAATTTGGCCAGAACCAGATACCGTTCCTTCCATGATAAACTTCCCAATCATCCAAATCCACTTGTTTCTAACCTGGCTTCTCCTTCATTACGCAATAATCCTCTTAGGCGTCTGAAAAGAAGATGGCCTCGAGATCTTCTTCTCTAGAAATGTTATTGGAGTTCTATCAGTGGGTAGATTCTCCA
>NW_027105599.1:300427-301651 GCF_000696795.3 Halyomorpha halys | reverse complement strand
TTATAGGATTATTATAATAAATATAATAATAATAAAAGATATCTTTTATCTATTATTTTTCGACATTTATTTAATCTCAACTTACTTCTTTAATTTATCGTCTTTTAGGGTGTTAATTTTTTTTTCATATCTTCTTTTCTATCTTCGGGTTATGACGTACCTTGTTAATTTTAAACATAGCATTTTACATGATTTTTTTATATTTTATTCATATATACATATCGTTGTCTATTTTATACTATAACTATTTTTATCTATTTCTTCTTTTTGTTCATTTGTAAATAATTTTCTTTTCAGTTATAGTTACATAATTTTTAACACTGCCTAAGTTCACTTTTTGTTCCTTATTATCCTACAATGTCAAAATATTTTAATTTTTTTCTTTCTTTCTAGCCCTGATGAATCTCAACTAAGTAGTAAAAGATATCTTTACTTATTGGTATATCTATATTTGTCAGGGATGCAGTTGGTACTTGGAAAGAAAGTACTGAACTAGACCAACGGTTGTGGAATTAGGTGATTTTGTTTACAGATTTTATCCTAATTAAGCGTTCCCACTTCATGAGGCAGGTTGAACCCAAGAGGGTTCCGAACCCACAGTGTTGACTTACATACTGTAGCCACAGTGACAAAGCAAATAATTATCTGCCACAATCGGATTCGAACCCAGATCCTTGAAGTTCGTAGTGCCTTACGACTGAGCTACCCGCTTCCTAATAATTTTTATATAATATAATCATTTTTTTTTATCAATAACACTGTGTGACATAAAACATGCATATTATAAAAAAATACATTTTTATAATTCTATTTTTTTCATACTAACTTTCTAAAGTTATGTAGATACATAATAAATAAGCGTTAAAGTATATTAAAAAGATAAGGAAACAACCGAGAAAAATTTCACATCGTTGAACACCAATGGTGTGAACCTTTCAAATGAGTGCACACTCAAAACTGGTTTCGAATCTCCTGTTTCTCCAATTGAAATTAATCCTACATTTTTGCGCGCTCCCCATGTTTCCTTTTTGGGGGAAAGATATTATTTATAACTTAAGATTCCAGATTCCAGATATTTAAAAAAATTGTTGACACACTAAAAATGGCATTGTATCGATTTGAAAGTAGCAATTTTTTTAATTTAAAAAAAAAGTTAATTATGTCCATAACGGGTATAAAATAAAAAAACAAAGGAAAAAGGGGACCGAACCCCTTTTAGAATTA
>NW_027105599.1:291681-295627 GCF_000696795.3 Halyomorpha halys | reverse complement strand
TTTTGATGTGAGATGAGAATTTGTATTGAAGATTGTCCTTGAGGATTAATTAAACAATTAAATTAAATAGAGAATTAATTAAATAGTTAATACCTATTACTTATGTTATTTAAGTGTTTCGACCACTAAGGTTATTTACACTGAATTTACATAGTTAGTAGATTACAATTGAAAAATTCATAAAGTTGCAATTAAAACTGACATAGTTAATAAATTACTATAAGAAATTATGCATCGACTTATACATGCTGGAATTACAGTAAGACTATATGTGTTAATAATGATATTAATAATTTTTAAAAAGTAAAAAATTTTTGTTGTGTTAAGTATTCTCTCAATATCAGTAAATCTTAAGAGAATCGACGTGATTCACGAGCAATACATTGAATGAGAATGTGCCTAACGGTGAGATCGTTTCCGCAGTAGCGACACATCAGTGCATGTTTTTTTCTTTTATGAGATGACCGTGGGTGAGTCGAGTATGGCCTATCCGGAGACTGGTTAGAACCACGACTTCTCTTCGTAGTAGATTTATGTTTCTGGTAGGACGTTTCACTGTCTGTTGGACCACTAACTTGTTGTCTCTCATGTTGAACCACTCGTCTTGCCACTCTTGCTATCCACAAAAGTCCAAAATCACTAAATATTTATATTAAAAAATATATAGCTTACTAATGGGTGACTGGGAAGTATGTAATATCTAATTAAAATTAAAAACAAAAGTCAACAAATATCTTAACGGGCATTAATGAAAATAAATATATTATGATAAGAGGTAATAAATATGAAATAAGAGAAGAAAATTGTATTTGCTCCTAGCTTAGGTAGTTTAAATTATATTAAAAACTAAATCTATACCGCTACAACGCGTGAATGTTAAGGGTGCAGTATTTTTACTAGACCAACAGTTGTACAAGGAAGTGATTTGGTCAGAATCCAACTCGACCGCTAGATTTTTACCCAATTAAGAGTACACACTTCATGATGCTGGGTGGACTACGGAGGGCTCTTGAGCCCACAGGGTTGACTCACGGCTACAATGAAAATAATTATCTGCTGCTAATTTCACCAATCACTCTCTTGTATAACTGTTGTTCAAGAAACAGTACTTGTAGTTTTATAGGGTTTTATTTTCATTAAAATTTATTAATATCTAGTTCTCTCAACTATCTTTAAGGGTAATCTTTAAACTAATCTTTGTAACAAATAATTTTAATTTTGTTTTAATTTAATTTCTTCATTTTTATATATATTCTCATGTTTAGCCATACCTTAATTTTTATATTAGATTAATTTTTATTTATTTTATATTAGATTAATGATTTATTATAATGATTGCTTGAGAGTGGTTTATTTTATTGTTAACACAAACAAATTTGATCCAAATATACTCTCAACATTTATTTCCAAAAACTCTCAAACGTTTCGGCCCTCAGGCCATTTTCAAGGAGAAAACCTATACAAATTTGTTTTTATATTAATAGCATCATTTCCTCACAACATACTAATATGTTTGACTATACATTAAATATTGATGTGATATTCTTTAAAAAAAATTTCTGCAGGTTTTAATTTTATAATTTTTTTTAAAAAATTATAACATGAGCATTAAATGTTATATCTTTAAAATAATTCAAATATTAAAATAATAGCATAACAGTTTCAAACATTGCTTTTAAATTGATTATCTACACACAAAACTTTTTATATCTTAAATTTAAAACTTTTTCACATAAATTATTGTTTCTCTCCTCCTAGTGATTGTTATCCACTGCATTCCGATGATCTTCTTCGTAATTTATAACATTTTAGCATTAAATAAATGCTGAAGAACAAAATGTTAATTTTATTATACTTATAGTCATAGTTTAAAACGAGTACTATTATAAAATGACAATATATCATGTACAAATTATGAAATATAAATATATGTGATTAAATATATTTTATTATGAAAAAGAGTAGTTTGCTAGTTGATTTTTTTTTTAGCAAAATTTAATGATGAATAATAAGCAGAATCCTGTTCTACAAGTTTTATTAAATATGAAGCTAATAGAGAATGTTGCGAAGTCGAATAGAAAGTTAAGTTGTTCTGAAAACAGTCAGAGACCTATCCTCCTTTCATTAGCTACGTCCTTTGCCATATTTAATGGAAAGTTACTTTAGCGAATTTTTTATTTTTATTATTATTATTTTATATATATATATATGGTTTAACAGACATAGAAAGTAAATCGGAAGCGTGGAGGACTTCGGAGCGTGGTTGACGCTTTATTATCTATCTCTGTTTAACGTATCGCTTTGAACAGTCCTGATGAAGCCCTGGCCGAAACGTCGGACATTATATAATCAAAAACTATTTGTTCTTTTTTGACCGCAACCCTGACCATCCTCATATATTTATTTTCTTTTAATTACACTTCGAAAAAATTGATAAACACCAATTTCAACAGTTTTCATAAAAGGACTTTTAATAATATTTTACAATAATAACAATAAAGTAAAGTCGAAGGTTCGATGCCGATACTATTAATCCCTCTCTACATGCATCTGTCCATTGACGCCCCTCCAAACCCAACACCTACCTTTCGGTCTACCCCTCGGACGTTTACCCGCCAGTTCAGTGTTTATTAACATTTTAGGGATCTGCTCGTTACTAAGCCCTCCAACCTTACATGCCCATCTTATTCGCCGCAAAACCTGAATTATATTAACCGGGTGCAGTTACCTCAGTTCGGCGTTGTGTATCCTTCTAAACTCTTCGGTTAACTCGTCATTTTACGGCCCGAATATTTTGCGTAATACTTTATTTTCAAAAACCTTAAGGCGATGTTCTTCCCTTAATGTAGCAGGCCACGTTTCCTATCCGTAAAGAAAAGTTTTGTATATTCTATCTTTTAGGTTTTTTAACAGAAAATGAGAGCTGAGCAATTTCGAAATTGAAAAATAATAATTGACTAGTCATAAAATGTTTTAAAAAGCAATATTTGATGAAATATATGCTGAAATACCACTATTTAGTAAATTTATAGTGGGAAACCTTTATCTTAGAAACCATGAAGGGTAAAAATCCACAATGTTTACCATAAATGTTTATATGGTAGTGATATTGTGGATAATCTGAAAATTAGAAGTTTTAAATATTTATGAATTTTTAAAAAATAGGGTTTTAACTTAATAATTAATGACCTGGGCTGAATAGCCTGCAAAACAAATTTAAAATTTTGATGTGAGATGAGAATTTGTATTGAAGATTGTCCTTGAGGATTAATTAAACAATTAAATTAAATAGAGAATTAATTAAATAGTTAATACCTTTAGCTTCAATAGAAACGGGAATAATCTGGAGACAAAAAAATAATAAATTATAATATAAAAATTTGCGTAACTTACATGAGGCAATTATTTTATATTGCAAACTTATTTTAATAATTAGTGATCATTAATTAATTTAATCTTAATTAAAACATAAGAAGGCAGAAATTACAATAAAATAATTAAACAAATTAAAAGCGTTCATTCAAAGAAGGCCTTGAGTAAAACTCTGCTTAACTGGCTTTTCTCATTAGCCGGCGGTTAAAAAGTAATAAGTGTGCTGAGAAAACATGCTATTAACAAGTAAAATAAAACAAAATTACTAATTTTAGACTACAATTAAGAACTTAAAGTTCGTTTATATATTTAAATTAAAAAAATTAACTAAATATTTTGTTAAAAAAAATATGATAACCAACGTTTCGGCTGTTGATGAAATAAAGAGTGTTGAGACTATACAAGGATAAAATTTTTAATTATTTAGTAAACAACTTTGTTAGGGCTCATATTTTGGCTTGACAAACTCATCAATTTCATAAGTAAAATTAGTAGTTTTCATTAAATAATTCAAAAATTAGGGTGAAATTAGGCCTTTTCACTTCTTGGGCTCTTTTACTAATAGGGATGTACA
>NW_027105599.1:289850-291631 GCF_000696795.3 Halyomorpha halys | reverse complement strand
TATTAGAATCCCTAAACCCATATTTCAAAATTATGAAGGTTACTATTTTGTGAAAGTTAAGAGGTTGATATTTCTGATCTGGGAGGAACAACTTGAATGAATCCTCGCCGATAGGATCTCGGTGCCTGGAGGGAACATGTGGTAGATAAGACGCTCTTTAATAAGAAACTCCGACGAGTTGGAGAGCATTCTGTAGTTGACTCCGGATTCCCCTTCTGGTGCTCCTTATCGTCCTGGGGGGAGGGAGGTTTTCTAGAACAGCTTGCTGCTGAGGATATCATCCGCAGAATAGTATAACCAAGATTATTTTTTTATGTAGAAATAGTCAAAGTATGAATATTTTGAATATATACTCTACTATTCACTAAAATTAAAAAAAAAATAAGTTATTTCATCATATTTAAATTAATGCCTAAATTAGAAGTTAATAAGTTAACATAATTTTTTTAACAAAGTATTTAGTTAATTTTTTTAATTTAAATATATAAACGAACTTTAAGTTCTTAATTGTAGTCTAAAATTAGTAATTTTTTTTTATTTTACTTTTTAGTAGCATGTTTTCTCAGCACACTTATTACCTTTTTACCGCCGGGTAATGAGAAAAGCCAGTTAGCAGAGTTTTACTCACGGCCTTCTTTGAATGAACGCTTTTAATTTGTTTAATTATTTTATTAAGATTGAAGTAATTAATTATCACTAATTATTAAAATAAGTTTGAAATTTAAAATAATCGCCTTATGTAAGTCACGCAAATTTTTATATTATAATTTATTATTTTTTTGTCTCCAGATTATTCCCGTTTCTATTGAAGCTAAAGGTATTAACTATTTAATTAATTTAAGGATAATATATCTAGGAAGACATATTATATTTTTTGGTCCGCGTAGCTGTAAAAAAAATTACACAAAATAAAAAAATTTAAGAAATACTACTTGTCAGTGACCAACGTTACATGCAGGGGTTTATCAGGATTGGATAAAAATATTTGTTAAATAAATCAGAATTGTATCCTTGTATAGTCTCAACACTTTTATTTCATCAATAGTCCAACGTTTCGGCCATTTCGGCCATCCTCAAGAACAATCTTCAAAATAAATTCTCACCCTCACATCAAAATTTAAAAATTGTTGCAGGCTATTCTGTCCAGGTCATTAATTATAAGTGATAGTGTGGATAAATTGAAAATTAAAAGTGTTGAATATTTATGATTTTTTAAAAAATAGGGTGTGTTTAACTTATAATTAATGACCTGAACAGAATAGCCTGCAAAACAATTTTTAAATTTTGATGTGAGGTGAGAATTTATATTGAAGATTGTCCTTGAGGATGGCCGAAATGGCCAAAACGTTGGATTATTGATGAAATAAAAGTGTTGAGACTATACAAGGATACAATTTTGATTTATTTGATAAATAATTACCAGTCTCAAGAAATTAAAAAAATATATTTAAAAATATTTGTTCATTTCCACATCATTTATAATTTATATTTAATCACTTTATCTTTTTTTTTTATTGTTACGGTTTTTTTTTTGTTAATTTTCCCACTGTTTGAAAATATAAACATGTTTAAAAAAAAACGCAAAGTAAAATGGAATTCAAATACATAAATGTAACTTATAAAATTCATTTGTACCTTACAATATACTCGTACAATAATGTGTATCGATTATATATGTATCCTTTATATATTATATATGTAGCCTTGTGGCAAATGTTATGCAAAAATTCTATGAGTTTTATGCTACTAGCTATTAAGAGAAAATTGAGGATTAATTCGAT
>NW_027105599.1:287871-289682 GCF_000696795.3 Halyomorpha halys | reverse complement strand
AATTTTAGAAAAAAAAAATAATAAAAAAAAAAAAAGTCTTAGAATATATTCCTTTCCACTAGGAATCCAAGAGATAAGTAGTTTGCGATGGATAGAAAATCTATAACAACCTCAAACGACTCATATGCTTCTATGACCAGAAAATCAAATCATTCCAAAAATTGTGAACGTCTGTTTAATTAATTATACTTTTTGGTAAATAATACAGGCATAAATAATTTTTAGTAAAAATATTAAAATTTTTACTTGACAGTTACTTGACTGTTTTCGAGGTCATGAAGACCGTTACCGCGGTTTGTTTACCTCGTAGTAAATAATTGAGTTAGTGTAGGGCATGTTGTTGTACTCACACCTTATAATTACGGGGTATTTTTTAGAGCCGTAATTACCAGCTAAAAGAAGACCGTTCTTATCATGCATTTGAGGTTGAACAACTGTTTCTTATACTTTTTCGCTACTGAGTACGATAAATAAAATAATTTTATATCGTTAAAATACTATGAATTTTTTTTTCTGCATCAGTAATCACTCCTAGATAAATTATTAATTGAAGACATTAAATTTTGAATTATGAAATTTTAAATAGTTTATTATTCTGAACTGAATTATTTAGAACAATTACAAACGTAATTTTAATTTTATAATAACATTTATTGGCCATAAAACAGTTTGGTCACACTTAATTATAACTTATATACATAGAAGAAAATGTAGATTAAATAAAAAACAAAACAAAAAAGATAATTACAAAATCTATACTATTATAATAATGGACTAAATTGGTGAAGCAAATGGTAGTTAAATAGAAGGGATTTAAACGAGGGAAGGGTTGGTACATGACGTATGTTAGAAGGAATGGAGTTTCAGAGATATGCACCTTGCATAAAAAACGATTTATCAAACGCAGCAGTTCGGTGAGGTGGAGGGTAGATGTCAGATAAACGGGACCTGGTAGTACGAGATTGAACTGAGAATTAGAATTGCAGGATTTCTAGGATATAGGAGGGGCGTTGAGTACTAATTGCTTGGAATAGAAAGGAAGCTGGCAAATATAATGGTATCGGAAGGATAGATGGAGCCACTTCATCTCGGCGTGATACTGTGTTCAATTTATGAATAAAAAAATCAGAACAAAACAATTTATTCAATTTAAAAATAAGAAAAAATAGAATTTGATGGCTACGTAATATCTACAACCAATATTTAAACACGATTCTCTGTAAGAAATTTTTAGACAAGCCACTTTAGCATCGATTGAATTTAAATTAAGTAAATTTGAAGTAATTAATTTATGTAATGCCAAATTAAATAATAATTTGTCATTAAAACAAAAACTTTGTTTTAGATGTTACAAGAGAAATGCGTATTTAGCATATGTCATATAAAGATTTGACATAAGCCCAGAAAACGTAATGTTGTCTTAATTCTCAAATATCATCCACGACTTTATATGTTAAATATATTTTTTTCGAAAATCTTTAATTTTCTATAAATACATAGTACGTCTATATTACTACTATTATTTCTGGAAATTTGTATTTAACCTTGAAAAATATTTTTTCATTTATTTCCTTAGGTCAATTATCAAATCTTTTCATAGTTTATAATTATTTATTTCTTGTACGTCGGAAAATCTATAGTTTTCAACGATTTTTCGTTTTCTTTGACCATACCCCCAACCAGATGGTTATTGGTTAATGGTCCTTAATATTTTGAAAAATACGGTCAATCATCTAGATATATAATCAAATATAAATGATAAAAAATTTAAATAAATAAAAATATAAAAAAGTAATATATAATTTGTTGGA
>NW_027105599.1:280070-287787 GCF_000696795.3 Halyomorpha halys | reverse complement strand
ATGATATAGGATATTTGAGTTAACTATTAAAAATAAAATAATAATTTATGCAATATATGCATTTCATCCTTTCTCTGGATTTTCCCTGTCCTCATCTGTGAAGAAGGGAGTTAAGAAATATATTTTCCTTCATCGTAGCTACCTGGATACGAAGAAATCTTCCATGATCCAACTGCAGGTTGTCCTTCGCCATATCCTCTGAAACGGGACTGGTATATGACCACCCTATGTCCGGAAGTCTTCTGCCCAAAGCGGCCGCCGCATTCCCAAATTATGTTAATGGTTTTGGGTAGCAAAGGGGCTTCCATACGTCTTAATTTATACGGGAGATAATTCATGCCCTCACAGTAGCTCTAGACCCTTTCTAATACAGACACTTCACATAAATTCTTGGGCCTACTTTACGGCGACTGAATAAAAAAAGATAAAAATTATTCCAACTGTTATTTTTTTATTAATGACGGATTAACATTTTCAGTGTAGGTAGATATATTTTCCTTTATTACAAAAAAAGAGCTCAAGTTGTTTATTTGACGTTTAATTATTTATGTAAACCCCAAAGAGTCCCTTATGTTATTATTATTCGAAATATTTTATATTTCCAAACCTCATCTCTTATTGAGATTATGGCAATAAAGATTAAATAAGAAAGTCCGACAAAGTTATTCGCTGAGCCCGATTTTATTTATTTTCATATTCAAGTGCATAATAGCCCTTATATATATGCACTTTTATCCCAGACCAGGGATACTATTCAATATCTTCTTAAATGATTACCCAACATTCAAAAAAGTTGATATAGTCAGTGATTTATACCTATTGATACCATAGTGACACAATTGTTAATAAGCTAAAAAGATCCTTCCAAAATACCTTCCTAAATAACTTAAAAACTAGGGATTAGTTTTAAATATCGATAAAACAGAAGCCATTATTTTCACAAAACGACGGCCTATACTTCCATCGACAATAGATTAAAATAACACCCCTTCCCCTTTTGCCAAAACAGTTAAATACTTAGGAGTCAGTTCATACAGTAAACTATTATTTAACCACCAAGTCAATTCGAAATTGGAAAACACAAGAAAAATTTATATCAAATGTATCAATACTTTAATAAAAAATCTAAATTATTCTATAGAAATAAATTGATAATATATAAAGCGGTACTAATCATAACTAATGCCTGTCCCATATGGAGTTTTGCTAGTTCAACAAATATAACTATCCATATTAGACTAGAATACTTCAAAAAGACTGTCATAACTCAAAATAGTTCATTTTTATATTTTCAAAATTAAACTTCTGAAACGTATCTATATTTTTATGAGGAATAGAGCTACAAGTTGTAATTCTCTCCCATCTAAAAATATAGAAAAATTGTAGTCTTCTCATTGTGAAAACATAAAAATGAACTATTTGGATCTGTGGTGGTCTTCCCGACAACATATTAACTGTCACAAAATTTTTTCCAGTCTTACCCCAACTCATTAAATCCTCTAATCACAGAAATAGAAAATTAAACGAAAACACATATTATTGTTAACATAAATTAATGATATATATTTCATACTACCCAATGAGATGTATTTTATTATATCCAATGTATTTTATTTGAATTCAATAATTTTTTTTCCCTTCGGTTTGTTTTACCAAATTGTAAAATAGAGAAATTTTTATAAGGGTAAATATAATTTGATGGGATTTGTTGGAATTTATCTCAATCGTCCAATTACGACACCATTCTTCCAGGGCTGTGATATGGGACTGGAGAGTTTAGGGTGCAATTAAAGAGTTATTATTAACAGTGAGCACACATACTTGGTGAGGATAGAGTTAGTATTGGTTGGGATGTCTGCTGTATACATTGTGTAGAGGATGGGACCGAGGATACTACTCTGAGGAACACCAGTGAACTGAAAGAAGAGGGGTGAATGGGAACCATTGTGGTTTACTTTAAATAATCTGTCAGTGAGAAAGGAACGAATAATGAGAAAGTATGTAGGAGGTAGGAATTTACGGAGTTAAAATAATGTATTAAGTCATTATTTTTATATATTTTTTATTTATAAGTTTATTTAAGGAAACATTGTTGAATAATAGATGTTGAATAATCCCCAAAATTTTGAAGAAATAAATCACTTTATTTTAAAATTTATATATATATTTACTCTATCAAAAATATATACCATAAGTAAACTTGATGATAGTTATATAATGGCATGATACAGACATGCGGAGAATTTACTATTGATATAATTTCAATAACCTTGCCATATTATTTTCAAACGCCTTGGAGGATTATCAGTTAATGAAGGAGAAGCCAGGAGGAGAGTTTTGGTTGGACAGTTTATTATTGAAGGATTGGTATCTGGTTTTAACTAAATCGGCATAATATGGAACGTTGAGGTCCACATTTTGATGATTTGATTTGTGACAAAGTAAGACAGAGCATTACTGATTTTAGGAAGTATTTTGGATTGTATGGGTTGGATACTAGGTTTAGTGGATCCCAAAGCTCAACTCCATAAGTCCAGATGGGGCTTAATACAGTCATACAAATGAGTCTTTTGTAATTAGTCGGAAGTTTAGACCGTTTGTCTTGTGTAGTAATAATCGGAATCGACGAGCAGTCTCCTGGATGTAGTCCTGGATAACAGATTTGTTCGACAGGCAAAATTTGGGTGTTGTTAAAGTATTCTTTGGAAGACCGCAAATTAAGGGCATCAATTATTAGTGATAAAATATTCTTTCATAGACTATATACAGAAATAGATTAATAAAAGAAGAAAAAAACAGAAAAATATAAAAAAGTAAAAAATCTGTTATTGATTAGACAATAGTACAATAGTTCTCACTGAATATAAATAAAAAATATAATAAGAAAGAAACATATAAATAAATGAAAATATGTTCATAAGTTCGGTTAAAAATAAATAAATTAATTAAGAATTATTGTATAGGGGAAAGTTGACCGTATGAAGTAGATTGTAGGAACGGTCAATAAAGGTATCAAGGTATCAAAATAGTAAAATAAAAATATTTATTGTTAACCAACGTTTTATTCGTCTTCACCGTTTCAATCTGACAGCCCTGACGAAGCCCTCCGAAGTGGGACGAAACCTTGGTTAACAATAAATAGTTTTGATAGCTTTATTGACCGCATCCTGGATTATCTTCATTCAAGAATTATTTTATTTTGTTTTTTGACTTGAATACAGGATAAAAAAAGTGTAATATATTTTTAACAAATTTAATTTTTATTAATCATCAATTTCAGAAACTGACAAATAATTGAGAAATTATGTAAGTAATTACAACAACAATCTCTCCAGTATTTTTTTTAATAAATATAATTTAATAATTTAAATGAGGGTTTCACATAAAAATGAAATAAAGACACTTAATTTCCCAAGATTTTCTCGCTTGTCAACAGGGAATGTCTTTTGAAAGCACCCTGAAAGCCAGAACCGAAATAAACCCGTCTATATTTCAAACTCTATAGAGAAAAATCTAAACATAGAGGAAGAAAAATATTTAAAAATTCCTGAGGTGAGAGTGTAGCAGAAACTCAGTAAAGGTAGACTGCCAGGTATAAAATTAAGAAATAATAAATCTGGATAAATGATCTATGCAAGAGCCAGTTCATATATTGTCTCGGCTTTGGTCTAGGGCCAACTCTAACGCCCCAAACGTTAAATCAGACCCTATTAGCTTTTATATCAGTTTGAAACGCTCATCCTCGTCTTTTGGGTTTATATTACTGATTGTTTTATGGGGCGGAACTCTTTTTCATTAGTAAATATTCTAGTACAAGAGCCCAATTAATATGTTCCTAAAAAAGTTTTACCCAAAAAAATTAATCTACAAGATTTGGGAAATTAACCTTAAAAATAAAACAGGAAACGAAATAATAAATAATAAAGTAAAAGATAAAACATTTTATGGATGCAATTACATTAAAGGACTATCTGAAGATATAAAGAAATCGTAAGGATTACGATGTTGATGAGTACTCCCTTAGTCATAGTCCCAATAATAAAATAAAAAACTATTATAGTATATTAAAGGACAAAATTGATACAAGAAATCAATCGGGATTAATATATAAAATTCCCTGTCTAAATTGTCTAGCTATATATATAGGTGAGACAAAGCAATTATTGGGTGACAGAATTTATCAACACAATAATGATTTGAAGAACAAGGAGAAGAATCCAAATAAAACAGCACTAGTCCAGCATGCAACCAAAAACCAACATATTTTTGATTTTGAAAATACACTCATTTTAGATAAAGAGAATAATACATTCAAAAGGAAAATACTTAAATTTCAAAACAGATACAAGAAATTTAAATCAACATTATGCTGAGATATTAAGTAAGATTAATTTATAAATAATATAGGAAAAATTGTACGTGGATAATTATAGTTGGCCTTGATAGGATTTTTGCTAATGAAATAAAGAGAAAAATTGACAAAAATGTAGTTATGATAAATAATTTTTTAAATGTTTGAACTGAGTGGAGGAAGGTTACAAGCATTGTTGTGATAAAAGTTTTTAAAAATAGTGTCTGTAGATAAATAAATTGACTTTGGTTTTAATTGATAATTGACTAATTAGGTAATTAAACATATGTGGGATATATCAGTTCGAAACGCTCATCCTCGTCTTTTGGGTTTATATTACTGATTGTTTTATGGGGCGGAACTCTTTTTTATTAGTAAATATTTTAGTACAAGAGCCCAAGAGGAGAAAAAACGTCAGTCATTGCACTCCAATTTCTGATTACTGTAATAAAAACTATGTATAATTACTAGGCTGGAGGAATAAAAAATGATGGATGTTTCAAGACGCTAAAAAAAAAAAATATGCTTTTCATTCGGACCTCTGTATCTTTAAAATTATCAACAACACTAGAAAACCTAAGAGAACATCATTTAAAGAAGAATAAATTTGCAAAAATATGAGCCCTAATAGAGCTGTTTGCGTTCAGTAGTTCCCGAGATATAGCTTTTTAAAAAGCAACATTTCATAAAAATGTTGTATGAAACGTACTGATATATCAGTAATTAATTAATTTATTTTGATAAATCTATATCTCAGGAACTATGTGACGTACAGATGTCTATTAGCACTCAAATTAAAGCTAGTTTAATGAGCTATTAAGTAGTTTATGAAGTTTATCTTCGTGGGAGTTGTATTTATCATTCACAAATTTTCATTTGCCGAATTTATATTCATATGTGAATATCATAAAAACTGCTTCCTCTATGAAGATAAGTGTCATAAACTACTTTATAGTAAGTTAGTAGTCTAGAGATATATTTTCTCAAAAATCCAACATCTTATACGAACAACAAGAAATTAACATTGTGAGAGTTTATTTTGACAAATATCATCTGTTTTATAATAAATTTAACTAGCTTAAATTATTAGTCAAAATTAATGAGTCTGCCAAGTATAGGCTAGAGGAATTAAAAAATGGTGGCTGATTCAAAACGCAAAAAAAAGCTTTTCATTCGGACCTCTATATCTTTAAAATTATCAACAACACTAGAAAACCTAAGAGGACGTCATTTAAAGAAGAATAAATTTGCAGAAATATGAACCCTAATAGAGCTGTTTGCGTTCAGTAGTTCCCGAGATATAGCTTTTTAAAAAGCAACATTTCATGGAAACTGTGCTAAAAAATCTAAGTTAGTGAATTCATTTTTAGGAATCTATATCTCAAATACCATTCATTATAAAAATATCTATTAGCTCTCAAATTAAAGCTGGTTGAATGTACTATAAAGCAGTTTATGACGTTTATCTTCGTATGAGTAGTAGTTTTTATGATATTTGCTAATATAAATTAATTTCTAGTTGGAAAAAAATTTATATTCATATGCTAATACAATAAAAAGTACTTGCCCCTTCGAAGATACTAACATAAACTACTTTAAAGTAAGTTAAATTAAATTTATTTTGAATGCTAGTAGACATATGCATGTCTTATGGATCCTAAGATATATTATTTCAAAAATAAAAAATTTTATCCGAACAAGTAAATAATATTTTATTCACTTATCCTTGTAGGATTAGCAGTATTTATGATATGAACATATGATATGAATTTTACACGTTAAATTTTTTCGGAGAAATTAAAAATTAACTAGAAATCAATTTATTTTGTCAAATATCATAAAAACTACAACTCCTAAAAAGATGAAGAGTAGACTACTTTATAGTAAATTTAACTAGCTACTTAACTAAATACTCATTTTCAGTACGTTTTTGATGAAATTTTGCTTTTTAAAAAGCTATATCTCGGCAATTATTCACTGTAAATAGCACTAACTCTCTTAGGTTTTCTTATATTGTTGGTAATTTTAATGATAAAACAGCAACCATTTTTTATTCCCCTTACCTATACTTGCCAGACTCACCAATTTAGACTACCAATTATACATAGTTTTCATTAAAGTAATAAAAAAATTGGGTGAAATAACTGCCCAATTTTCTCCCCGGGTCTTGTACTATTCCTCTAGGGTTAGTGTTCTTTCTAATGGTACCAGATAAGGAACCAACAAAAAAAAAAAAAAATTAACCACTATTTAAACATATTACACATATTATACTGCAAAAACTATCCACTTTTCACCCAGTGCCAGAGAAAGAAATGCTTTAATGGGCAAAAATACGCAATCCTGTACAAACATAATGGGTTGCCATTGTATATACATACACATAAATAATAACTTGAATTATGAAGGACACGGGTTCGGTTATAAGAGAAGGAGATTTTTTCATCATAACGCTCAAACGTCAGAAGGGGTCCGGAAGCCACAGGGTTGACTCACTGCTAATGTATACAGAAACATGTATACATACAAAGATTTTATTTATTTATATGTAATTTTTTTTAATTTATTTATTTTTTAATTTTGATATATGAACATTTACCACTATTATCTTTTGATTGTGGCAGAATGTAATATTTAAGAAAAATTATAGTAATAATTAATTTAATTTGCCATCACATCCGGTGCAGTATAGATTGGCACGAAAGAAGAATCCCAGGAATTCCGAAGGACCAAAAGTCCAGTCCAAACGGATGCTTACGGCATCCATGCCGTGGAGTTTTTCGAAAGTCGTCCGGCTCAAATAGATGTTTCACATTTTTAAAAGCAAACAAAAAAAAAAAGCGCAAAAGAAACCGGGAGAAAGAAATAAATAACCACGACTACAAGAGGTCCTTAAAAGCAGAGTAAAGCTCGGACTGGGATTGTTGGAAGGAAGGGAAAAGTGGAAAGAATTTCAGCCGAGTATTAGTCCGCAGTTTTTTCTTTTCTTTTCTCTTATTTCTTTTCAAAAGATTTCCTTTTCTGAACAGTTCCAGAAAAACCTCCGAATTTATGGGTCCGTCTTGTGCCTGCAGGAAGCCTGCGGGAACATCTCTCCGGTGCAACATTTTTATAACTGCATTTGGGATTCTGACTGCGGAGCATACATTCTCGATCCAGAGGACTTTAAATGGAGGTGAAAGCGACCCTGGATTGACGGCGTGATAATGGAACGACTTTTTGAACAAGAGTTGTATTTCAAGGGAGTTGCCCTCATAAATCCCGCGCTTAACATTATCGGAATATTCTCCGTTGGAAAGTGCCTGTTCACTCCCACCCTTCTCTTCGCCCGATTAATTGCTATAAAATATATATTTATATTTATAA
>NW_027105599.1:249464-279248 GCF_000696795.3 Halyomorpha halys | reverse complement strand
ATAAATAAAAGAAATTAAAAATGTGAGAATTTAGAAAAACAAGAATAAAGGACATGACAAGAAAATGGGCTTCTGAAATGCAGAAAAAAGTGAAAAAACAAAGTATTATGTGGATTTTATTATGTACAAAATGTATAACTTTTATGAAAAATAAAAATGTTGTTCAGCTACAACTGCAAGGACTTGGGTTCGAATCCTGCTGTAGCAGATATTTATTCTCCTACTGTGGCCATGAATCAGCCCTTTGAGTACGTATACCCTCCTGGGGCCCACCCAGCCTCTATAAAGTGGGTACCCTTAATTAGAGAAAAATCTCAGGAATGATAGTGGTCATGAACAAATCACCTCCTTGTACATCCGTTGTAAAAAATAACAGTACTTCCTTACAAAGTTCTGAACCCTGTACTGTTGTAACTCTACAGATTTATTTAATAAAAATTGTGATGTCTCAGCGGAGGGACATGTTTATTTTATTTGTTATATACTTTTTTTGTATATTTTTAATATTTATTGCTTTTTTATATCTATTTATTGTTTTATATGTATATTTATAACTGAATTTTTATTATCTATTATATTAGAGAATAGAGATGTTATTTGTTTAAAATTTTTATTATTTATATTTTAATTTTGTTTTATGTATGTTAAAGAAGGGAAAAAGAAAAAAAATAAGAAGAAAGATGTACTGGGCTATGAGAGGAAATGTGAAAAATTCGATTAAAAAAATAAAATAAATAAAGGATAAATTGAAATATAGTGTAGAAAAAAAATAAAACAAAAAAAAATTATGTATTGCTGTTATGTATTGTATGTTTACTGGACTAAGCCTATATTTTATAAGATTTAAAACTTGTCTGACTAGATTTAAGTGTGTTATGTACAACATTTTTGTGAATAAAACTAATAAATACATGAGGACTGAAGCTAAACTTAATTGTATAGACATGAAATAATGTGAATTAAATTTATACAGGTGAAATATATTTTAAAAAATTACCATTTTCCAATGCGTTTTTGGAGATTAAAAATAAGGTAAAATAAAATTATATTCATTATAAGTTCAGAAAATAATAAATTTTGCAAAATTTGACCGAAAAACATCTAAAATAAAAAAAATAATTATGGACATGATATAGATTTATTTTATTTATATATCAAACGGTTTAAATAGAGAAAGTTAGAGGGAGAGAGAAATAAATTTATTTATTCATGCTGCCCAAATACATCGGGTTGCCACATTACACAGCATACTGATCAATCCGTGATCGGACATATATAAATTATATATTTATATATGATATAATATAATAGATAGATAACATTTTTTAATATGATATAATATAATAGATAGATAACATTTTTTTTCCCACAGTATTATTTTACAATTAATACCAGTCTACAAACTAAATACAAGCTTTTCAATTTACTCTTGTTTTTTTTCTTTCCCTTCTATTTTACAACCCTTATCTCATTTTATCAACAAATTCCCCTATATAACAAATATTAGAATATTATAAATAATAAAGTAATAAATAAATCGGTACCACTACAACTTATGAAGTGTCGGGGGTGCAGTGCATCGTTTGAAAGTACTGCTACTAGACCAACGGTTGTGCAAGGAGGTGTTTCAGAGTCACGCTCGATCGCCAGATTTTTACCCAATTATGGGTGCCCACTTTATACGGCTAGGCTGATCCCGGAGGGCTCCTCAACCCACAGGGCTGACTCAACGGCTATATGTAACAGATAGTGATTATCTGCAACAGCCGGATTCGAACGCAGGTCCTTGGAGTTAGTAGTCCATTGCCTAACCAATGAGCTACCCACGCCCACAGGTCTAATGCTAATATGAAAAAATATAGTTAAGAAAATAAAATAATCTTGATTATAGGAAAAAAAATCCAAAACGTTGAAGAAATATTGAAAAATTAAATAAAAACAATAAAAAGGAAGAATTAATTTTACTTTATTGTTTTATAAAAGAATACAATTAATACAATAGACTCTCGTTAATCGGAGTCAGTTCGATAATCCGAATAATTCCTTTAAAAAAAAAAAAATTGAAAATTTGATTTTATGTATGTAGTACAATCAACACTTTACATGCTCATTACTTATTTAAATATTATTCAATTTATAATTCCTATTACAACCTTATCTATCACTTCATCAACAATAGAAAGTAAAAATTGAATAATATTAGAATAAGTAAATTAGTGGATAAAAGTAGGCTTAAATAAGTTAATAGAATATGATAAAAATCAATTAATTGTACATAGTGTTTCCTTAATTTATTATGTTTTATAGGTTGCAATAGTAAAATATATTTTGACAAAGATTAAATAGCCAACAGTTTTTTATCTGTGATATTATAAATAAGATAGAATAATTTACAATTCAGATTGTTTTTGGAAATAATTTTTAACAATTAGAATGTTATTGAAATCGTTAATTAATAGTTATCCGTGAGAATGGCCGGAAAGGCCGAAACGTAGGGGTGGAGTAATAAGAATATATTGTTGAGATTAAATGAATATTTTTTATTATAATGATATATTATTTTTTCACCTCTGTTGTATAATTAATGTAAATTAATAAATATATATACTCATATAATAGCGTTAGTTATTATATAGAGCTAACCGAAGCTAGATATTTAGTTAGTTGCTAAGTGAGAGGCGTAAATAACCTAATAGATAAGAGGTATGTGATGAGGACGACCCCACACTGCGGTTTGCGACTAACCACATAACAGGAGCATCGCTCTACCATCGCAGATCATCATTTGTTTAGCCGGGTCTGGGTGGTATCTCTGTATCTTAGAGATCTTTATATAATATAATATCTACCATATAATGTATAATAATTCTTTATATAATATCGCATAGCTATAATTTTTGTTTGGACGGTCAGGAGGGGACCTTTAATCAATCGATTGTCAAAAAAAAATAAAAATAAATGATTCCTATTAATGAATAGTTATACTGAGAAGTAAGAATGTGGTTTCTAAAAAAAAATTCTTTCAAATACTATATTAAAATATTATTTATTTTGTTTAAATAAATAATTCAATTTTTATCCATTTTTGTCACAACACATTTTATTTTTCTTATGAGTTCGACGTTTCGGGCAATCCGGCCATGTTAATACAATTTTGGAACTAAAATTGTTTGACTAAATCTGGATAAACGACTGACATGGAATCCTCATACAAGACTGATAAGACAGGAAACTGCTCGTCGATTCCGACTATTACAACATTTACTAGACAAACGGTCCAAACTTCCAATCCATTACATAAGACTGATCTACATGACTATTATAAGGCCTATTTGGACATACGGAGTTGAGCTATGGGGCTCCACTGATCCATCTAATTCCTCTCGAATCCAATCCTTACAGTCCAAAATCCTTAATGCTCCTTACTTTGTCACAAATCAAACCATCCATCAGGACCTCAATGTCCCTTATGTCGCCGATTTGGCCAAAACCAGATACCAATCCTTCCATAATAAACTTCCCAACCACCCAAACCAATTCGTTTCTAACCTGGCTTCTCCTTCACTACCTAATAATCCTCCTAGACGTCTGAAAAGACGATGGCCTCGAGATCTTCTCCTTTAGAAATGTTTTTGGAGTTCTATCAATGGGTAGATTCTCCACATGTTTTTATCATATCATAATATCACTTTGATAGCAAATGTACTTGATGTGTATATATATATACAGTTGTAATAACAATAAATAAATTATTAAAAAAAAAAAATTTTTTTTGAACACTCAACTTCATGTTCAGGCTATTCTGCCCAGGTCACGACTACAATTTCTAATTAGTCAACTTTTACATGAAAACTAAAATTCAAATTCATTTTGTCACTTGTTAAAACATTATCACAGCAATCTCAAACTGAGCATTGCATTGAGCATCAAAATTGAGTATTTTTGCCACGTAGCGGAAAGTATACTTTTTTTCATAGCTATTATATATCAATCGATACGAAAGATTTTCTAAAATAAAATGGATAGTTTTCTAATTAAGGTCAAAATCAAAGCCATTAATGTAATAGTTTTGTTTTATTGCAAACGACATGCAAGATTCCTGGAAAAATGTCTGTCAGCAAATTTCAGATTCGTGTTCAGGGACACAAAAAAACAGGTAAGGCCAAACGACTACAACAAAACTTTGTTAATTGTTTTTTTTTGTCCTAGTTTGACCGTACTACTGCTACAATGCTTGCACAATTAAGTCTAGTAGCAGTGCTCTCTAGCAGATAATATAGAAACTAATTATAATTATTACTCAGTTTCTGCATCATGAGTTATTTAAACAAAAACAAAAAGACCTCAAGGTGGAGTATTAGAGTAGATTCCTCACTTTTTTAATTCTGTCAAAACTAAAAGAAGTTAAAACTGTTTAAATACAGAATCAGTGGCAATTGTTACTTGTGTGTCTTTGTTGTATGTATCTTGCTGGCCAAGGCTGTTCCAAATCAATATTTATAAAAATCAATATTGACATTGTTCGACAGAACCTTAAATATCTCCCGCTTTGGAACACTCGTACTCTGTATGTCATTTATAATTCAAATGGTCTGGCATATATACATGGATTATACAGTATACAATTATTTAAAAACCAGAGAGTTGGTTTTGAAAAATTTTATATATGATTCTAACTGTGTAAAATATAGAATAGTATGAGCTTGAACTCCTGCCCTAGAAAGGAAGCTACCAGACCCATCAGTACAATAATTGCCTCAAATAACCTAGTCCTTAGACGTTATACCCCAGATTACTCAGAATTAGGTCCTATTATGGTTTTTAAAACATTCCAAAACTTGCTGTGTTCTGTTTTTTTGTTTAATATTATAATGAAAATATATAATTACATATTTCTCAAGATTAATTTTCTGCTTTTTAGTTGTTTATTTATTTATTTTGTACATCTGGGCCCTGTTTTATAATAAAGTACAAATTAATACTATTAGTGTTGTAGATTTATCTTAATTCAATTACACTGACTTGTACAATAGTAACTTGTACTTTAGTACTTTTTAATTCCTGTAATATCAGTAATAGTCATTGCTATCATCAAAAAAATTAGTATTAATATTATTAACACACTAAGTTCTACACTTGTACTATGAACTAATACTATTAGCTTTCATTATGAAACAGGGCCCAGGTATGAATTTTGATCACTTAACATAAATTTTCATAGGCTGCAAGAGCAAAGTAGTAATATAAATAAAATGTTTATTATTAGATTGTTTTAAAACTTATTATTTTTAAATTTCAAAATAAAAAAAACCTAAAAACAATAATTATTTTAATATAATGACGAGAAAAAATATATAGTGGATTTAAGAGATACAAAATATTCAGGGGTTAATTGGCCCGCCACCACGGTGTAAAGTGTATGATAGTTGCTGTCTATGTTGCTAGTGATAGTTAATTATACATTGCGACAGTGAAACTGTTGTTCCGTTAATGTCAGTTTTAATTGAACTGTACAGTTATAATGTTGTAAATGACATTTACCGTCATGATGTCGCACTAGTTATAGAAAAATAACAGATAGTACATATGGTGGAAGTGAACCAACTATCATGAAAACATTTACCATCATGTCAGTAGTATGTTGGTTGATGTATCATGATAGTTGATATTATAATTGTCATGAATACATTTATCGTTTTATGGGATCAAACTAAATATTAACTGCCCAAGCTGGTAATTCACAACGTTCCGAACAGAGCGCTCAGGGACCAACGCCCCAAGCCGTACGACCGTCACCTCTCTAATACATTTAGTAGCATGTCGGTACCATTGTGACAGAACTGTCTCATTAGGTGTAGTATAGTAGGTGATAAAAAAAATTGGTCATGAGAACATTTACTGTCGTGTCAATAGTATTATGAATTAAGTCTAACTAGGTGTGACAGAACTGTCTCACTAAGAGTGTTATGGTAGGTGACAGTACATGTAACGTGTCAGTTACACTACTGTCATGAGAACATTTACTTTCATGTCAATACTATAAGGACAGGATTGTATCACTGTGTGGCGTGATAGGCGACAGTACATGCAACGTATTATATTCGCAAATTTGACTTATCCTTAGTTGTATGTTTATCGTTTATAGTTGCCCACGCTCAGCGGAGAAGGGGATGAGTTAAAGAAAAATAAAAAAAAAGAAAATATAATCGCAAAAGGAAAAAAAAGGACAAAACAATAAAGAAAAAAGAAGGCACCACGTTATTTTTTCTTGGAAATAACGAAAACCCCGAAGCATTGTGCCCACAATATAACTAAAATATACCACTATATAAACAATTGTTGAATTATGACCACCGGCGAATACCTTTACATGTAGCTAACAGAAAACCTAGTGGTGTTACCTACCTACCTGTTGAATTATCGTAATATTCCGTGAACAACAACAAAAAAAGACATAAGTAAATTAACAAGTTGAAAACAGAGAAAGAACAGCAGAATTATATGCACAAAAGTTAAATAATAATATGAAATATATATACAGAGAATGAAAAAGAATTCTTATCGATTAATAAAACAATTAAAACTTATAGGTTGACTAAACCTTAACTTAAATGCTTAACCTTAATAACTATATTTACATTATTATTCTCTTATCCAGGACATGCTGAAGAAACGTCACTACACTATATCCCCACTTCTAGTGTTAATGACCGTCCATTGAAGTATAACACCATAATTGTGAAAAACAAAAATATAAGATGACATTTCTCATATGGTGCTATTTCGGTTGAAACAGTAAAGGCAGAGGGCCTTTAAACTATTACCACTTCACATTGAACAATCGTAACGTGTTCCAAAATCAAGCTGCCACCTTCACAAAACCAAAACCCACTCGTCTGAACTTACGTGTTCAAAATCAAAACTGTCGCCTTCACCAAAAAACAAAACCCACTCGTCTTAAGCATATCGCCTGTGTTTTTATTTTGCCATGGGAACCGTAACAGTATTAGTAAAGTTACTCTCCCGTTAAAGTCCGTTTACACAGTAACATTTTACAACCGCGACTGCACCTGACAAATAACCTATAAATGTACCCTCTGATATTTATTCACGAATAGCTGAGGCTAATTGTTAAAAGTAATATTAAATTTTGGTTTTTAGAAAAATGTAACTTCCACTATAAGCCTTTACACCTCCCTTGGAAGATAACGAAGGCAACAATTGGGCCTCATAAAGTATTAACCGCATTGCCTGCCTCCTGATATCGAATGTTTTGTACTAACGGTCGCCTAGCATCCTCCAGTATAATGCTCGTCGAATCAACCCCCAACAGTCTCCAATTAAATAGTTCTTAATTACAGGCCTGGAATATCGATTCTTTTGTACCATTCCAGGAATGGAACGAGTTTGTCCGAGCAGCTTAATTCTAGTTTTAGGTTGTGGGGGAACAATACTCTGTTATTACAACTAGATCAAACACATAAATATAATATGAGGTGAAGATGGTGAGCGGTACGGTCAGTGGAAACACACAACTAAAACGTATTTTGTCAGTACCAACATTTCGAGCCACATTTCAGTGATTAGTTAATTTCTGTACACCAAATCAAAATATTGGCTGTTGTATTGCTTATTCCTATTAGCTGTAGGGGCAATGGGCTTTTCGTAAATTAAAATGTACAACTAACTTTAATTTGAGTTCTAGCAGACATCTATACGTCTTATCGTTCCCGAGATATAGATTTCTCAAAATAAACTCAGTAACTTCTGATTTTTCAGTGCATTTTTATATGAAATGTTTCTTTTTAAAAAGCTATATCTCGGACACTATTGAACGTAAATAGCTCAATTAGGGCTCATATTTTAGCACACTTAATCTACTTTACCTTTATTTTGAATGCTGGCAGACAAATGCATGTCTTATAGTTCCTGAGATATATTTTTTTCAAAAATCAAAAATTTTATCCGAACAACTAAATAATATTTTTTGTTATCTTCCTAGGATTAGCAGTTTTTATAATATCCGAATTTCACATATTAATTTTTTCCTGAAAAATTAAAAATTAACTAGAAATTAAGATATTTTGTCAAATATCATAAAAACTCCTAAGAAGATGAAGGGCATAAACTACTTAATAGTAAATTTAACTAGCTTTATTTCGAGTACTAATAGACATAAATACGTCTTATAGTTCCCGAGATGTAGATTTCTCAAAATAAACTCACTAACTTCTGATTTTTCAGTGCATTTTTATATGAAATGTTGCTAAAAAGGTATATCTCGGACACTATTGAACGTAAATAACTCTATTAGGGCTCATATTTTAGCACATTTAATCTACTTTAAATGACGTTCTCTTAAGTTTGCTAGTGTTGTAGGTAGTTTAAACGATAAGGAGCTCAGAATAAATGATTTTTTTTTTTTAACGTTTTGAAACAGTTGTCATTTTTTATTCCTCCTAACTATACTTGGCAGTCTCGTCAATTTTCACTAATAATTATGTAGGCTTATGTACTATGAATTGTGCTTTGACGGAGTTTAGTGAAGCCTATACCTATAGATCTTCCAGTTCATCTAGTCTTTGTTCATAAATTAAAAAAAAAAATACTCAAATTTATCCAAAAATGAATTGTATTAAAAATGTTTTAAGGACTGCTAGTGAGCTTTTACATAATTCAAGATTTTTGATAACTCCTCGGAAAGTTTCAGTTCAGCTTCGCCTATATTACAGTAAAATTATATTAATTTTATATAATTAAAAAATTATATAAACTTACCGGAAGAGTTATTATATTGATATATATTAATCTGTGATATACTAATATATAGTATTCATTATATTTTGAGATCGATGTAGGTTATAATACTAAACAAAGATATATTTTCTGACCCTCTTTTCACAATAGTATTTCATAGTAATAACGGAATTCTAGGTCTTTGTTTGTAGGCGTAGCTTCATAATAAATAGTCACATTTCAGCAAAATATTTTACCTCAACTACGATTTGTGTGTGTCAGCCTTCTTACATAATTTTTTTCATAACAATTTTAGAAGTGTCTATTCCTATTAAATTCCTTTAGTGAATGCTTATTTATTTTTTTTCAATTTTTAAATTGCTTAGTATTCTGTCCAAAAACTTAAAAGTTAGGATTTACAAAACAATATCCCACTGTTCTTTACGTATGCGAAACGTGGTCTAGCTTAGTATAAAAGGGAAGAACAGGTTTAGGTTTTTGAAAATACCTAAAAAAAGATTTTTTTTTTGTAGTACTGGAGAATTTAGAAGTCTTCACAACGCTGAATTGTGAGAACTACACCCGATAAATTTAAGTTATGTACAGATTTATTCAGAGAAGAATTGGTGGTATCGGCATTGAACCTTGGGGCTCACTGAGCCTTTATTATTATCATTATTCCAATTAAATCGATTTATTCCTGATTGTTTTAATCGAATTCCACGAGCACACTTCTCCAGTCAATTGGAGAAAATATAATATTCTAAGCATTTTCTATTGTGGTGAATGTGGAAAAAAGTTGCTAATGTTTCATTCTTTCACAACTATTTTTCAATTGGAAATTAAAGAGTTAAAATAATTATTAAAAAAATAAAGAAAGCATTGCTTATTATTTCTTATATAAACAAAAAAAAAAACTACAGTGAAATCTTCTACAGTTTATTCCCAAATTTAAATTTTCCCCTTGCAAATGTGTGCAAACCAACATGTTTAATAATAATGAAATTTTCCCTTTCTCTAGTAAGTAACCCAAAAAAAATTGGGGAAAATATAATATTCTAAGCATTTTCTATAGTGCAAAAGAGGTTGCTGATGTTTAATTCATTCACAAGTATTTTTTCAATTGGAAATTAAATAGTTAAAATCAATATAAAAAAATTTAGAATATTTAATTATAGGAGAAAGCAATGCTTATCTATATAAGAAGAATTATTTCCTAAATAAACAAAAATAAATTAGTAAAAAAAAAAAAAAACTACACTGAAATCTTCAACAGTTTATTTCCAAATTTAAATTTTCCCCTTGCAAATGTGTGCTAACCAAGATGTTTAATAATAATGAAATTTTCTCTTTATCTAGTAAGTAACCCAAAAAAAAATTTGAGGAAAAAATAATATTCTAAGCATTTTCTATAGTGCAACCCTCTTTTGATGTTTCATTCATTCATAAATATTTTTTTAATTGGAAATTAAAGAGTTAAAATCATTATAAACAATTCTAGAATATTTAATTATAGGAGAAAGCAATGCTTATCTATATAATAGGAATTATTTCTTATATAAACAAAATTAAATATTCCAAGCATTTTCTATAGTGCAAACCTCTTTTGATGATTCATTCATTCATAAATATTTTTTCAATTGGAAATTAGTTATTAAATGAAGAGTTAAAATCATTATAAAAAATTCTAGAATATTTAATTATAGGAGAAAGCAATCCTTATCTATATAATAGGAATTATTTCTTATATAAACAAAAATAAATTAATAAAAAAAAACTACACTGAAATCTTCTACAGTTTATTTCCAAATTTAAATTTCCCTTTTGTAAATAGGTGCAAACCAACAGGTTTAATAATAATTCAACTTATCTATGTGAAGTGCTTAAGTAATAATTTTTTTTAACCCTACTTTAGTGCGTGTACTAAAATTTTTCCTCCTCATCTATCTAGTAAGTAACCCAAAAAAATTGGGGAAAATATAGTATTCTAAGCATTTTTTATTGTGTTAAATGTGGAAAGAGGTTGTTGATGTTTCATTCATTCATAAATATTGTTTTAATTGGAAATAAATCATTGTAAAAAAAACATTAGTAATCTATATAAGAGGAATTATTTCTTATATGAATGAAAATGAAAATAAATTAAAAAAAAAAATTTTTTTTCTTCATAAATAAGTAAATATATCTATGACTGATGACCACGATGTGGGCAATCTGTAGCTGAGTAAGTCTTTTCATCCTCAGAACTGCAGTGGTACCGGTTCGAATCCGACATGGGGTACTCGACTTTTATTTCTGTGGTGGTCCCACGAAAGGAAGACTTGACTCCCCACTATGATTAGAATAGGGTGGTACCTTGTAGACAACCCTTCTATGTGTCATTTTTTTTTTATTTAATCTTTTTTACTGTTTATTATCCCAATATTACAAGATACCTTATAATGTTTTTAATCTTAACGTCTCGTAACACTGTTTTTTTTCTTTTTATTCATTGTTTCTATCTTGATGTGATCTTATAGCCCTGATGAAGGCTTGAAATTTTGGCAGAACCATTGAGAATATTTTTGTTCACCACTAAACATCTTCTCTATAAAAGATTTATGATTAACGTCAAACTCATCGTTGTACTGAATTATATTCTATTCAAATATTTTTTTTTAATTACGTGTAAAGCCTTTATAAAAAAGAAAGTATAACATATATTTAATATTCTGCTTTTAGAAAACTTGTTTTCAAAATTTACCTCAGTTGAGACGAAAGAGGATTATGACAAACAGCTCCTAATAACAGAAGAAACGATCGGAATTCCAAGACAGAGTGCTAAATAGCTGGCATTTCTTGTTTGTAGAAAGCTTTCGGGGCACACACTAAAGTATTCTGAGGATATCTACTCAATGTGGAGAAAATTGGGGAAGAGGGAGGAATATGTTGGCAAAAATGTTGAACGAGAGTTTTAATTATTAAAATTATAATTAATTTTATTACGAGCTAACTAACAATTTATTTCTAGAACGCTAAGTATGTAAAGAAAAAAATAAATATGTAATAATATTTTAATATTATTACAGCTTGGTCTCAAGCCACCACGTTCTCACACAAGTTCTTAAGGCTTCTATCGTTTTAATCTCCTTATACTAGAAAAGCCGAGAAGAAAAAAAACGGTCATCTCACCCCAATTTTTGATTACTTTAATGAAAACTATGTATAAATACTAGTCAAAATTGATGAGTCTGCCAAGTATATGTAGCAGGAATAAAAAATGGTGGCTGTTTCAAAACCTTAAAAAAATATTAATTTTTCATTTCGAACTCTATATCTTAAAAACTACCAACAACACTAGAAAATCTAAAAGAACATTATTTAAAGAAGAAAAAATTTTCTAAAATATTTGTCCCAACAATACGTCCAATAATCGAGATATAGCCTTTTAAAAAGCAACATTTAATAAAATTGTTTCCATAATAAACTTCCCAACCACCCAAACCAACTCGTTTCTAGCCTGGCTTCTCCTTCACTACATAATAATCCTCCTAGGCGCAGAAAAGAAGATGGCCTCGAGATCTTCTCCTTTAGAAATGTTTTTGGAGTTCTATCAATGGGTAGATTCTCCACATGTTTGTATCATGTCATAATATCACTTACAGCAAATTTACTTGATATGTATATATGTATACAGTTGTAAATATCAATAAATAAATTATTAAAAAAAAAAAATTATCAACTGTAAGGTATAAATTGTACTGTTGGTTCACTAATATGAAAAAGTTGTTATAAAGCTGCGTAGTATTTTTTATTTATATTCTTTTTTGGGGGGGGAGGAGCTAGATAAGTGCATCATGAAAGGATGTTATGACATAATTTTCGCTAATCAATGAATAGCTCACCAAGTTCACATCGCACTGAAGTACAGGTACTTATAATAATTATTTAAAGGGCCAAAAAACTTACGTCCAAGGAAATTAAAAGAACATGGATAATTAATAACTTTTAGTCCATATGAAATATATTTGAAACTATTGCTAGAAAGTTAGGTATTCTACAATCACTTCAAAGTCCTTGGTACACAGAATTCCACCACAGACATTGCGAGCGATCGGCAATCAACCCAAATTGGCCTTGCGATCGACTTGTATATTATATAATATGGCTTCTATATAGAGTGAATGAATTGTTGCTTTATAATAAATATTTTTGTATTATTTTGAGCAACCTTTTTTCTTCGTTTCGGTTACTATATAACAATTCACAAAATCATTCTCTCTCTCCCTTTTTTTTTTTTTAATTGATACACTTTAAAACCTCAAAAATCTTTGAATGTTAACCTATTATTATTTTGTAAGCAAATAAACAGGAGGTGTAGAGCTGGATTCTCATTCCACTTGACAAATTACTAAAGCAGATCGTTATCCTGTTGCCCTGAGAGATGGGACCTCCCAAGTAGTCTCCTCCAATTATTAACCATTTAGCTTGCAACAGCCACCTTTGAACTGTTTACATAACTTGTCTTCAATTATAGAGATGCCTATTATAGCCTTTGATGAAAACGTCATTTAATGCTTAAATACAATCAGCGTAAATTTAATCCCGAAATTGGGTCAATATAATTTTTAAAAATTATACCTATGTAATTATTATTATTACTTTGTCATTAATTTTCACTAATTATTACTCTAGAGGTAACTTTTCAATTCATTCATTCATTTCTGTTTATAATGATTTTCTGTTATAATTATTATTATTATTATCAACTTATTACTAATTAATTTCAATTTTTCCATCATTTATATATTTTTAATCATTACTTACAAACTTATGCATGGTTAGCAATGCTATATCCTATCCTAAACAGAAATTCCAAACTAAAACCAGAAACAACTGGTCTTATATTTAAAATAAATATCAGGCCACTGCTGGGGGGAGCGGGATCCTTCACAAAAAGAAAAAAAACTAAAATCTTTTCAAAATAAAGTTATAAGAATCGCGGTTAATCCTCCCTCAAAGAACGATTCATGAAGTTCCATTCCCAGTTGCTGACAGTTAAAGGAGCAGTGACCTACACCTGAGAAACCCAACCTCAACCCGAAGACTGAAGTCCAGACTGCTGCAGGACATTCTGTTATAAACTTTAATAAATATAAAATTAATTCATAGTCACACTACCTCAATTTTAATTTTTTTATTACTCATTTTATTTATTCATTCTTATTTTTTATTTATTTATTTTCTTCTTTTTTTTCTATTTTCTTCTTCTTTTCACTATTAAAGGGCAATTGTTTGTTTTATTTTAGTGAACCAATATCATTATTTTTTGTTATTAATTTTACATTCCTCTTTTATTAAGAAGCATTACTCTTATCTGTTTATTTATATTTTATTCTCCTCCAACGTGCAAATATTGTCAGTCCATTCTTACAATTAGATATATTTTTGAAGAATGTATGGTACTCACTATTTGGCAACAATAAACAGGATAGGACTGACCCCAAATTTATCAGAAGCTCTCACAGATGAGGACGGTTAAAATTACATTAGTGTTTGAATTTTTAAAAGCACATCGCCTTGTTTATAAATTATAACTCTTCTTATATTTTAATTTTTTTTTATTCTTTTTAAATAAAAATAATAATAATCTTTAGTTATCCCGAGATTAATCCCTTTAGAATAATTTACAGGCGTCAAAATTAGGCTTTAGAGCCTTAGTGTAAATTAGAAAATAGAGATGAAATTACAAGTTGTCATAAAATAAAATAATACAGTGAATCCAAAAATATACAACTAAGCAACCATAATTAACAGAATATAAAAAATGATGATAAAATAAAACCACTTGTCATATCATAAAACATAAGATGACTTATGTTTGTAAATAAAAAGAAAAAAATGATAAAAAATCAAATACAATTAAACTAAAAAGTAATAAATGAACAGATATAATTTCTGCTAGTCTACATATTTACAATTATAAACGAAGATCTGAAACATAAAATACAGAAAATATATAAAGCTTTTTTGAAACTTTCAATTGTTATTCTTCCGGAATAGGGTAGACAGAAGGTAGTCGAAGATACGGGATTTGAAGATTGGAAGGGTATTAGAACTGCGAATAAAGAAGGGAATAGAATTCCATAGGGAAGAGGAACGGATGAGGAAAGATCTACCAAAGGCTGCGGTTCGATGTGCAGTTATATATAAGTCTGAGCGCCGTGAGCGGGTATTGCGGGAATGCACTGAGGACTTAAATTGAAGGATATCTGAGATGTACGATAGATGGCGGTATAATTTTAACTTATTATTTTTAATTTATTTATTATTAATATTTAAAAAACTTGATGGTTGATGACCAGATGGTTTTACGCCTTTAAGCAACAATAAACCAACAACAAACAATGTGTCCTTCCAGTGAATAATTATTACAAACATGATATTCTAGCGTACATAATGTTTCCATAAAAATGACATAATTCCTATAAAATGAAGACGTCAGAGGCTGTAGCCAGGAAGGTTAGATGATGATGACGCGTGTAGTACCTCCGAGTAGCATCTACGTGATCCGCATATAGTAAGCTCTAAGAGAGATGGCCCATGAGATGTGCTCCATTGTTCGGCTACTTCTCAGCAGGGACCGAAAAATATTATGTCAAGACAGCGCTAACGAGCTGAAGACGATGTCAAAATATTGAACGAGATACCTCACAGCGACGTCATTAAGTCGCTGAAAATTCATTTCACTCGGAATATGGAATAGTTGTTTTCTAGAAAAAAGAAATGTTTAAACTCACAACCAAACACTAATTAGGAAACAAGGTAATTAGTCCCAATAGCTTGAACAAATAGTCACGGTTAGGTTTAGAAACAGTAACATTTCCAAAACAAAGGAATTATTAGATCTAGATTTCAAACCTATGTTACAGTCTTTTCTTTTTGACAAGGAAAAAAATATATATTATTATAAATTTCTGACCACAAATTTTGGTATTTATACCAAACAAAAATCGGCATATATATTGGAATGGTGGCATGAGACAGTCCTGTGGGTTCAGGAGCCCTAAAGAATCCACGTAGCCTCGTATAGTGGGTTAAAAAAACCTTGATTGGATAAAAATCTGGCGATCGAGCGTGATTCTGACCAAATCACCTCCTTGCACAACCGTTGGTCAATTAACAGTATTTCTTTACAAAGTTATGCACCCCTGACTCTTCATGGGTTGTAGTGTTACAGATGTTTTTTTTAATGGGAATATTTTGTATATAGTTGTTTTTATATTATTTTTTGTTTTATATATATATTTATTCTTTCTCCTATTTTTTATTTATTATATTTTGTTATTACTTTTCTTATATTTTAGTTTACTGATATCAAATAAAATTTTTAGGTTCGTTCATTTTTTTTATTTTTTATTAATTTGTGGTGGCATGATTAACGTCTTCAGTGGCAATAGTTGACGTTTGCAAAGAGAGTATTTGAAATGGGTTTGCCATTGTCGAAATTATTATTAACATTTCTATATCTTTAGTATATTTCTTTTAAATATATTTTTAATTATAATTCATTTAAAGTTACATTATTTTACATTTGTTTTAGTGGCAAACCCATTTGAAACCTCTCGCCATATGATCAATGACAATGAATTAATTAAAAAAGAACGTGTGTTGTTATCTGAAAATTATAAATGTTTTGTAATATGTGAAGTGTAAATATTGTTCTATAGAAGAATAAAGAACGTAATTATCGTTACATATATATCTTTTTCGTTTCACACGAACACGCACTAAAAATTTATTTTTAACTTTACATAGTATTATTATATTATATATATTTATTACTCTTAATATTAATTAAGAAATAATATAGTGTTTTATATGATAGAATGTTTAAGACAGAAAAATGTTCTTTATTATATGATGAGTAAATAGATAATCCTAATTAAGTAAATTATTTAGTATAGTTTGATAGGCACATAAAAAAAATCATCCTTTAGCTATTTAAAAAAAAACTTAAATATTTGTTATTTTATTTTTTAACTTTATTCAGGTATTTTCTTATCATATTTTATTTTATTCTTTATTTCTCTCACCTCTTTTTGTTTTTCTTATGTTTTTTCTTTTCTATTGTTCCTCTTTACAATTTTGCAATTACATGTATCCAATACTGATATAATATGCTTTTTGCATGGTGTATGGACAAACTATTTTCAAAATATACGCCTCTTCTGAAGGGCTTATTCCAGTCAATAATAAAACAACTATATTCCAGCAATGTTTCGCGACTTTGCGTAGTTCTAACGTAAAGTGAATTTTTTTCTCAAAAATTACTAAAATCGCAATAACTTCAACAGGACTACACTGCTCGACATGGCAATTAAAAGGAATTAGGGTCCACTAAACAGCACGAAATAGTACAAATGGATGCAAATTAGATCCAGAGATACAAAATAAAACGATTTTTTATTCAAAAATATTTTTTATATTTTATAAATGAGATTGATGATATGGTTTGGAAGAGCAATATTTCAGCTTTCCAACAGTTTTAGTTACTGAGTTTTACGACCTGAGTTTCAGGTCTTCATTAGGGCTATAGAAAAAAAGAGATAACAATAAGATTTAGAGAAACATAAAATTGAAAAGTAATAGTATACAAACAAATTTGGAATCATACAAAATAATGAATTGAATAATAAATGATAAAAAATTGATAACTGATTATTGAATAGTAAAAAAAATGATTGTGATAATCGAGGAATTAGATGGTAGTAGATTGATTCAAAGATTATCAATTTTTTATCATTTATGATTCAATTCAATATTTTGTTTAATTCCAAATTTGTTTGTATACTATTTGTTTTCAATTTTATTGGAAGATTATTGATTGACCGTGTGTAAAGATGAAAGGAATATGATCCGGGTGGGGTCAAAAAAACTCAAATAGTAGAATTATACTATTTTATTGAGCCAACGTTTCGTTTTTTGGTTTTGGTTAGCCAACGGGCTAAAAAATAGACATATAATAACATTGTCACAATATAGGGCTAAAAAAGACGAAGCCCTGCAACGTGGGGCAAAACGTTGGCTCAATAAAATAGTATAATTCTACTATTTGAGTTTTTTTGATCGCACCCGGACCATATTCCTTTCATTTTCAATTTTATGTTTCTCTAAATCTTGTTGTTATCTCTTTTGTTCTATAGCCCTAATGAAGACCTGAAACTCAGGTCAAAACATCGGCATAATATTGTTTTATTTATTTATGTTGTTCTTTGCTGACCGCACCTCCGACACACTTCTCCAATCAATAATTACTTGTATTCATCATTGCCAATTACTTGTGAATAGGGGCTTTCCCTTAGGACAAATGAACAAATTAATAAATAAATTAATAATTCTATTTGATATGTGAAACATAATTGATTCCCTGGAGTAAAAGTTGGTCTAATGATTGGTTAGTCTTGAATATTCATAAATATAATTTAGACGATAAAACTTATAAAAAAGATTGTAAGTATAAAATTGATTTCTTCATATAAATCAGAAAATGGAGTGAACTCATACATTAAGGTTTAAATCATTATATATATCAAATACTACCACTACAGCATGAACTGTTAGGAAACCTGAAATACGAGAAATTTTTTACGAGTAATAAGTTTGTTCTGTATAAGTAGCTTCTAAATTATATAAAATGAAAATGAAATATATAAATTTATTGCCGACCGAACAGGATTACACCTTAAAAGGGGCAAGGATATATTTTTTCCTGGAAAATGGATATTTTATGAAATATCTCTTTTTGTTCCCTCTACACACTTGTTTTCCTAAATAATTACTCATTACTAATTTTTCTTTTAAATAAATAATTTATTTAACACAATCTTCGTTCATATTTTGATTTTATTCTTTTTTTAATTAGTTTAATAATTTCATACATGAAATAAATTAATAGAATAATAAACACAAATCAATAAAAATTTATATTATGTAAAACAGGTCTCTAATAACGACTTCCTAACAGAGAATTAAAATAAGTATCCATTAATTTTTGGTTTCATGGTATTATTTAGATACACCAACCTTCTACCCCGGAAAGGTTCAAATTATATCATATAAATATTAAATGATTTTTTTTTTCTTCATTCCAAATATGTCTTTATTTTAAAATTGTTATGGAGTTTCAAGTCATGTAGGAATCGGTGGGAATGAACTGGCCGATCACAGGGTAAAGCGATATTAACTCCATCAGGAATGAGCAAATCCCTTAAAAAGGAAATCTAAGATAAGTGACAGACAACAGAAATTTCGTGTATAAAAATAATTAAATGTTTATATTCGAGCAGTAATTCCAAAAAGTACAATTACGTGTTACATAATACTTGTATACAATAGACTCTTTTCATGATTTAATTTCGGCCGAGGTTTGGATGAATTTAGAAACAGGACACAAGAAATGCAATTACATTAAAATTTGACATCTAGTTGTTTTTAAATTTTATTTATAATTGTTTTTTAATTACCCTTTGGTGTAAATAAAGTGTGTAATTTTCTTCATTATTTTAACATAATAAAGTTTATTATAATTCAAGCTCAGGAACCAAACACCATTACGAGTATCCTTGTAAGATATTGCAAAATGGCATTTAAGCGGACAAGCTGAAATTGCTTTTCCACCAATGATAAATGAAACTGCTTAATTGCTTATGGACGCCTATGGAGGTACGATTAGTCCTGAATTATTTTGTTGCAACTAACGATAAAATAATAAATTTTAAAAAACCCGAAAGAGGAAATGAGATACAAAATTGAAGCTTTTGTTTTATTTTTTTCTACTGCAGTTGTTTTCGTGTTTTTCAAGGTTTAATAATTATATCCGCTGTTTTACTCTTTTCCTCTTAAAACTAGAACAAAATTATAGGTTACTTTTCCTCATTCAGAATGTTCAACAACATTTATTATGAATACTAAACTATAATTGTTTATTATTGTACTATAAAATAACATTATTGTAGAAGTTTATTTCATTTCATATTGTATATAAATATATATGTATGTATTTGTTTATGTATGCATTTGTTTATGCATATTATATGTAAAATAACTGAATAACAATAAGAATCATGAAACATGTGAAAACTAGTAATATAATAAACTAAGAAAAATTAGGAAAGTATAGATAAAAATAATAGATAGTAAAACTATGACAAGTAGTACTAATAATGAGTGTCAACAATAGAAAAGGATAAATCCTTATAATCCAAAATCCTTCATAAAATCCTAAATGCTCCTCACTTTGTCACTAATAAAATCATCCATAAAGACCAATCTATAAATAAGACAAATCTATCTGGTTTTGGGGCTCCACTAAACCATCGATTTCCTCTTGTGTCCAAATAAAATCGTCCATAAAATGCTTAATTTTCCATATTTAACCGATCTAGGCCGAACTAGATTCAAATCCTTTCATTACAAACTCCTTAACTATCCAAACCCACTAATTTCTAGCCTTGCTTCTCCTTACATTCCTGAAAATCCTCCGAAGCGCTAGAAAAGAACATGGCTTCGAGACCTTTGTAGAAATATTATTACACCACAACTAATGGGTAGTTTCCCTACACTCCTGTGTTACGCCATTATGATCTTAAATCAAATTTACTAGATGCATTTTTATGTGAATACAGTTGTAAACAGCAATAAATAAATTTAAAAAAGAAAAAAAGATATGGAGTAAGAATTTTATTGGTATATAGGTCGCACATAATAGTGATAAAATTTAGAAAGGAATACAATGAAGATAAAATTATAAAAAAAAAAAAAAGTAAACAGCCATGACAATAGTAAAGAAAATTCAGGCACCTCGGAGGATAGTCTGGAATGGAAGAGGATGCCAGGCTAGAAACTAATGGGTTTGAGTGGTTAGTGAGGGAAACATTAAGGTCTTTATGTATGATTTTATTTGTGACGAAGTAAGGAGCATTGAGGATTTTTGATTGTAAGGATTGAATAAGAGAGGAATTCGAAGGTTTAGTGGAACCTCAAAGCTCAACTCCATATGTCCAGATTGGCCTTATTACAGTCATGTAGATCAGTCTTCTGTAATGTGTGGAAGTTTAGACCGTTTGTCCAGTAAGTGCTGTAATAGTCGAAATCGAAGTGCAGTTACCTGTCTTTTCAGTCTTGTGTGAGGATTCCAGGCTAATCGTTTGTCCAAATGTAGTCCAAGGTAGCGGATCTGTTCGATAGGGGTAAGAGTTAACATCGTTAAATGAAACTGTAGAGCAGTCAGTAGGTTTACGACGAAGGGTAAAGGTGATTTGATGGTATTTGTTGGAATTTATCTTAGTCCTCCAATTACGACACCATTTTTCGAGGGCTGTGATGTTTTGAGACTTAAATGGGATACAATTTATTTTATTACTTTCAATATCAATTCAATAACAATTTAATATCGAATAAATGGTAATGTAAATTTTAGTTAACTATTACATCTTAGCCAAACTTTAGATAAACGAAAATGTAAAAATTTTATTCTTTATTATATCTAATTCGTATACTAAAAAATAAATAACAATATGTTTTCCAGCTAAGATATATGGTTGATTTTTTCTAATTTTATAATTTTAACCGGTCATTAAGGGTACTCAAGATTTAATTGTAATAATTAAAAATTGTTTAATAAATATTTTAATACTCTTCAGAACAAATCAATAGAAGTATATTTCTTTCAAAAACTGGAAATAAAGAGACCAGATAAGGAAATTACGGGCCGTAAAATCAGAATCGATAAACTATTTATTGCTGACGTTTACAAACACAATGAAACTGCCTCATAATTTAGATTAGATTTGGTCCTAGCTCATTGATTTTAGAGTAGCGATTGTTTCACAGAAAATGGAAATCAAAAAAATATCAAATTAATAACCTCCATTAAATATTGCCTTCAATCTCATGATATGTTCCATTTAATTGTCAATATGATTCCAAAATCGGGAGTTTTGCCGTAATCGATCTCTATATAAACAGAATTTTTCAACAAATCGATTCCTATATAAAAAAGATTCAGACGGCACACTCTATCATGAAATGATTAATTTCGAACTATTTTATAATAATTCTCTTTATTTTAAATATTCATTTTATCATAAAAGCAATGTATTAATAGAAAATAAATGACCACGACTAAGCAAATTTTACAGATAATTCGTAGTTATTGTATATTATTTAAAAAAAATCATTTTATTTATTCTTAATTTAAAACAATTTTGATCCTTTTTTTTCTCTCAACTTTTATTCTTTAAAATTTTCCCCAACGTTTCGGCCCTCAGGCCATGGTTTTAAGGTTTTTAAGTAGTAAATATAAGTGAAGGAAAGAAGAAAAGTGGTTTGTAAAAAAGGTTTTAAATCTAAGAGTAAAAAAAAATTTTTAGAAAAAGTTATATGAGACAAAGGCAATTAGCCTGAAATTTTAAGATTTGAAAAAGAAATGACATCAATATTGAAGGTGGTTTTGGATACCATTCAATGGCCTGAGGGCCGAAACGTTGGAAAAATTTAAAGAATAAAAGTTGACAGAAAAAAAGGATCAAAATTGTTTTAAATTAAGAATAAACTAAACCACTCTCAAACAAGCAAATATAAAATAATTAATCTCATTTTATTTATTTATTTAATACCAGATTATTAAGTTGTTTAATACCAGAATTGATATTACCGTTACATTTTTTTTAACAATTCATTATGGGGGGAGGGGGTTATAGTCTCGTACAAAAGACACCCCTAAATATATACAACGTTATAATTTCAAAAAAAAAAAGAAGATAAAGTAAATAGATACAAATAATGCTTCTTAATAAAAGAGAAAAGTAAAAT
This sequence comes from Halyomorpha halys, assembly GCF_000696795.3. Classification (NCBI taxonomy): domain Eukaryota; kingdom Metazoa; phylum Arthropoda; class Insecta; order Hemiptera; family Pentatomidae; genus Halyomorpha; species Halyomorpha halys. Next base: position 256,658 of record NW_027105599.1, on the reverse strand, counting down.
TTAAAACAAAAATAACGGCATTCTCAGACCTAACAAAACAAACAATTGCCTCTTAATGGGTAAAAAAAACAAACAAGTTAATTTTAAAAAAAAGATAATAATAAATAAAATAGAAGTAGCCTGAATAAAAGAATTAAAAGTATAAAATATATAGCAGATGTCCTGCAGCAGCATTGGCTTCAGTCTTCGGGTTGAGGTTGGGTTTCCCATGTTGTTGGTCACTGCTCCTTTAACTGTCGGCAACTGACAGTGGAACTTCATGAACCGTTTTTTTATGAAATCCTCTATTGACTCCATTTGTAATTCCCGATGCAATTGGCTATTTCATATGAACTAAGTAGCACTGTGATGTTAAAAACACCACATAAGTAAACAAGTATCGGGAAGACATTGGAAGCTAAACTTCGTTGGAAAGAGCGTATTAAAAAAAAAAAAAAAAAGAAATCTTGTAGCTCAATTTAATGTACCAAAAAAAAAAAAAAGAGTTAATGTAATTAAATTAATACAAAAATATTTTGGTTATTACAACAAGGTTCTAATGCAAAGTCCTAAAACTTATTTGTACCTTTGTTTTATTATATTATTTAAAATTTTCAGAATAAAATGCTATGGAGAATTACCAATGAACCCTAGAATATTGGAAATGATGATCTTCAAATTTTAACAGATGAAAAATTTCGGCCAGCTCCATCAAGAGCGACTACAAAGACACACAAATACTGTGGCTATCTATTTCCTCAACGCTAGTGCCTTATTAAGAAGATTCAACCAATGGAAGCCCCATTGGCTTGTGTAACATTGTGTTAGTTAGGAGCTAAATAGTAATAATTTTAGGCCAAGTTATAATAATATTATGTAAATAATTGATGTTCCAGAACTAAATTACTAATAATGAACTAGATTGTAATTTTAATAAATAAAAAAAGTTTTTGTTGAGTATTTGTATATGAAAGGGCCCTAACGCTGGCAACAATATCACTAAAAATTTTGTGCAAAAATATCTGGCTAAATTTCTGAGCAAAATATTGAATGGTCGTGGAACCCTCACTCTACACAAAATTTCAATGTCGATTAAACTTTTTGCGATGGAAAGGCCTCTCGTTATACTGTAATTGTCTCCATAGGCCCCGGAGGTTGCAAGTATTATAGTTGCATTGTATGCAACGATCATGGAAACATTTAATAATTATAGTGAGTCAAGAATTGGTTGAAGAATCGACTGACCCTTGATCATGGTAACTTCGGGAACTGAACCTACAATTCAACATAGTGCAGGTAATCAAAGCATTTGACTGTGAAGAAGTTTAGATTTCTTGTACAAAAGTTTAATGGGTCCGCAAAAGTTTTCTAAAATTTCAGAATACTTTTGAATAGCCTTTTTGGCGCAATATTTCTAAGAACAAAGACAAAAATATTGCCCAAGATTTTTAAGATGTCGAATTTGTGTAAACATTTTGCCAGTGTGAGGGCCCCTAAGTAAATTTTTAGGGAATTGAAAAAAATCATACGATATAAGTTTTTAATTTCGAAATTGTTTAACCTATTTAATTAATTTTTTCAGCTTTTTAGTAATACTTTTATTGTTTTAGTTGTTTGTACATATAAATAATTAACTCTTCTTTTATTAATCAAAACGCCATGTCTGCTTATTTAATAACACTGGTCAATAAAAAGAAAACATTCATATTGGCTGAGAGAGTAAATTTCTTGCTATATCCCAGCTCAGTATGAAATATTTATTTTTCTAGTATTTTTTGACCTAATACAAATGTTGTGGTATCGTTGCAAAGACGGGTTTTCTCTCCTTCTGATAATACTGAAAAAATAAACATTTGATAGATCCTAAAGAAACTCAAAGGAATTCAAATATATTTCAACAGCTATAAAAACATTAAAGTTGATATTAGGAAGACTAGACTAATTAGGAGTAACATATTGTACTAGATATAGGTGTTAATCAGGTAATTTATTTATACAAATTTGCGCTATACGATTTATTTTCGGGATCACTAGAGATACGCATATAACCCAGTATTATATCGAGCTTAAGTGGCTCTATCCATCCCTACAGTTAATTTAAACTTAATTTCAATTCAATTGATGCTAAAGTGGCTTGTCTAAAAATTTCTTACAGAGAATCATGTTTAAATCTAGGTTGTAGATATTACGTAGCCATCAAATTCTATTTTTTCTTATTTTTAAATTGAATATATTGTTTTGTTCTGATTTTTTTATTCATAAATTGAATCCAGTACCACGCCGAGATGAAGTGGCTCTATCCATCCTTCCGATGCCAGTATTTCCCAGCTTCCTTTCTATTCGAAGCAATTAGTACTCAACGTACCTCCTATATCTTAGAAAACCTGCAATTCCAATTCTATATTTGCTACCACCTCCTGTTTATCTGACATGTACCCTCCACCTCACCGAACTGCTCCATTTGATAAATCATTTTTTTCCCGAGCTGCATATCTCCGGAACTCCATTCCCTCTAACATACGTCATGTACCAACCCTTCCCTCGATTAATTCCCTTATATTTCACTACCTTTTGCTTCACCAATCTGACCCATTATTATAATAGTACAGATATTTTGTAATTAACATTTTGTTTTATTTTTACTTAGTAAGTCTTTTAATTAATATATTTTTTCTCTCTGTATATAAATTATGATTAAGTGTGGCCACACAGTTTTATAGCCAACAAATATTATTATAAAATTAAAATTTCCTTTGTAATTGTTCTAAAAGGACCTAGTCCCTAAATAATAAACTATTTTTCATTTCATTTCATAAAAAATTTTAATAAACAATGTGATATATTGTAAATACTGTAAGCATGTGATGTTATTTGAGAATTCGTTCTGGACACCTGAAGATGGGGTGACAAGCCCGAATTGTTTTTTTTTTTTATAATAATGAAATAAAATATATATAAAGCAAGGAAGAGTGTTATTCATTTAAAATTTCTATTTAGTATAAAAACATTGTCACTTATCCAAATTTCAAATAGACATAGAAGATTCCGATTCTTGGAGCATGGTGCAGTTAGCACTGTACCAATGAACCACATATATTCTTTAATAATATTTTTCTTTGAAAAAAAAAATAGAAAAGTAAACAAATTAATTGGTGAAACATATTTGAGTATAATGGGGAAAATTGGAACTTCAAAATTCTGACGCGATGCGCGCACCGGCTTTCACTTACTATCTTACACGCATATCCAGGTATTTTGTAGCTTGGCGAGCTCTGTTGAAGTTATGTTTATTTTTGTGACTTTTGAAAAAAGTTGAATTGAAAAAAAATGACAAGGAAAGGCGAAAATCATTTTTTAAAAACTTTTGTCGTATAAAAATTCATATTTTAGATTTTCTCAATACGTGAATCAATAATAAAAATTTTTATCCTGCTAAGAATACACAAAAGATAAAAAAAACACAACAAAGTTTAACAAAAGATAACAATCCCGGAATGGAATCGGGAAAGATTGGAGTTACTCCTTTTTTTCTCCCTTGGTTATTAAAACTTCTTATGTATTTTTTTTTTATCTATTATTTATTATTTATAACAATGAAAATTATTTATTTTTTCAAGTAAAAAATATTAAAGGGACTTTGGAGGAAGATTTTAAAAAATCGTCATTTAAGGCATGTCAATGAAGACAAAGCTTAGCTGTTGTTATAGTCGATTTCGAAAAAATCGAAAACATGTGAAAAATCGATTCTGTAAACGGGCACTTACGACTGTCGATTATATCGAAAAAGCTGTTGTTACATCTCAGGCATATTCCCGTATTAAATATATAATTTCAGCTTTTTACGACGTCTGGTTTTTGAGCTAGGCTGATAACACACAAAAAAGACCGTTTTGTGAGACTAAGTAATTCGGAATTAGAGGATCTCATAACGTTTAGTTTTATTGAAAATGTGAATTCGATCGTAATTGTATGTATATTCTTATAAAGGTTATTCAAAGTAATATTAAATATAGTTCCATTAATTTTCTTAAGTTTATTTAATTTTTTAAAAATTTATTTGTGCCTATATCACACCCTCGAAGAATGGTGTCATAATTAGAGGATTAAGATAAATTACAACAAATCCCACCAAATCACCTTTACCCTTCGTCGTAAACCTACCGACTGCCTTGCAGTTTCATTTAATAATGTTACTCTTACCCCTGTCGAATAGATCCGCTACCTTGGACTACATTTGGACAAACGATTAATCTGGAATCCTCACACAAGACTGAAAAGACAGAAAACTGCACGTCAAGTTCGACTATTACAGCAGTTACTTGACAAACGGCCCAAACCTCCAGCTCATTACAAAAGACTGATCTACATGACTGTAATAAGGCCAATCTGGACAAATGGAGTTGAGCTTTGCGGCTCCAATAAACCTTCGAATTCCTCTCGTATTCAATCCTTACAATCAAAAATCCTCAATGCTCCTTACTTCGTCACAAATAAAATCATACATAAAGACCTTGATGTTTCCCTCACTAACCACTCAAACCCATTAGTTTCTAACCTGGCATCCTCTTCCATTCCTGACTATCCTCCGAGGCGCCTGAATTTTCTTTACTACTGTCATGGCTGTTTACTTTTTTTTTTTTAATAATTTTATCTTCATTTTATTCCTTTCTAAATTTTATCACTATTCCTCTCGAATCCAATCCTTACAATGTTTCCTATGTAACCGATCTAGCCCGAACCAGATATCACTTCTTCCATTATTAACTCCCTGACCATTCAAACCACCTAGTTTCTAACCTTGCATCCTCTTTCATTCCTGATAATCCTCCGAAGTGCCTGGAAAGAAGATGGCCACGAGACCTACTAATGTAAAATGTCATTAGAGTGCTACCAATGGGAAGTTGCTCTACACGCCTGTAACACTCCATTTTTACTAAGATGAAATTTACTGAATGAATAATACACAGTTGTAAATTTCAATAAAGATAAATAAAAAGATATTTTTGCAAGTCGCTAGAAAAGAGAAAATGAAGTTGAATATCTCGCCGACACTCCAGTTAAATATTCATTAGACGTATAAGGAATAAATAATAACGACAGGAAAAAATAAATCTAAGAGAAAAAAAAATGGAACGGAATATTACAATTGATAATTTTTCTTTAATCAACCACTAAAGCCAAAACTGTCCTTATCAATTCTGCGGAATCTGTCGCGTCTGAAAGGCCTTTAAAAAAGATATATATTGAATAAATATGCAAACTCGACTGATACTTTTCTTCTAAAGCTACAAGGGAAACGCCGCAACCAAAATAGGGAATATTCCCAGTCGAAAGGTGAGTTTAACTGGCTATCTGAAAAATTAATCAAGAATTTCCAGCTACTGGTTTCTAGGGACAGGTTAATATAATGAGGAGAGAGGAAATTTAGATTCAATTTATGACACGAATTAACGTTCATTATATCTACTGGAATACATTAAATTGAGAAAAAAAATATATCCTTTTTTCAGATTTTATGAGAATTCTTTAGATAAAGCTTTCTCAACATGAAAGAATTCCGCCTCTAAAGAGCTTTTCTGTCTCAATTGGGTGTTTTCTTAGGAGTAAATAAGCTAGAAATGTGAATTATAATTTATCTTGTGCGACCACTCACACCACTTCTCTTACCACATTTCTTGCTGAGACCAATATTATAAATGTCTGCTTTAAATAGTTCTCTCCTTTCCTATGTGATGGCCGTATCTCTGCTGAAACCGATCCAATTTTGATGTTTATTTAAGGAAACTTTATTGACTATAAAATCCGATTTTGTTTACCATTAAGTGTATACTTTTTAGGCTAAGCGCAAAAAAGTTTAATTTTGTTCAGAATACCATAAAATCTCTTCGTCGTAAACCTATCGACAGCCCTACTATAATAATGTTGCTCTTACCCCTGTCGAACAAATAAACACACGACTGAAAAGACAGGAAACTGCTCGTCGATTCTGACTACTACTACATCACTTACAAGACAAACGGTCTAAACTTCTAATCCATTACAAAAGACTGATTTACATGACTATAATAAGGCCTATGTGAACATACAGAGTTGAGCTTTGGGGCTGCAGTAAACCTACGAATTCCTCTCCAATTCAATCCTTACAATCTAAAATCCTTCGTAGAATCTTCAATGCTCCTTACTTACTTTGTCTAATTAATTCTCTAATAGTTTTTTTTTAATTTTATTATCTTTCAATAAACGCACACCCACATATACATATAGTTTAGTTTCTGTAAAATGTTCTTTTCATCATTATATTCCCGAATATTTCTATACAAGTAGTTTTATATGATTATATGAAAAGTTATATATTACATAACTTATATATATGTAAAGTTGAAGTACTTTAAGTAGAAATATTAATTAAAAATGATTATAAAAACTATATACATAGGATGGGTTTACTTTGACTATGACCCACGATGAATAAAAATTTTTGAAGAAGTTTGTCGGGGGGTGCGGTCAGCAAAGAACAACGCCAGGCATAAAATAAATAAATATTGTTTTGTTTATTTATGTTGTTCTTTGCTGACCGCACCCCCCGACAAACTTCTTCAAGCATTAATCTACGGTCAACTATCTACATCTCATATTAAAAATTAAGTTTTTATTTATTTTTCATTGTTTTATTCTATTTATTTATTTTAAGAGAAAATGTAAATTATGTTTGAAAAACTAAACATCGGCTATTTTCAAAGATTTTTTTTATTTATAAATTTATTTTACTCTAATAGGTTTTTCAACTAATTTCTTTAGGAAGTGGTACACAGTCCCCCAATGTACCTATAAACTCGAAGAGGGTCGAAAATTTTGAATAACAAAAAAATTTAAACTTTAGCAAAATTAATCCACGTTGACATTCATTTTTCAATTAAAAAAAAAATATTAATTTTACTATGTTATGATACATATATGTAGGTTTTATCAGTAAATAATGAAATATCAATTGTATTCCAAGCCCTTCAGTCCCACATATCCACCTTAGTCGTATGGTGTGAAATCTGGAGCATTAAATTCCAACAGATCCTTTCAAATAAACTTCGTCTTAATCCTGTCAAACAGATCTGCTAGGACTGCATTTTGACATACGACTAGCTTGGAAGCCCTATACAGCACTGAAAAGTCAGAAAATGGCTGGTCGTTAATGGCTTTTGCATCACTAACTAGAAAATA
>NW_027105599.1:244172-245738 GCF_000696795.3 Halyomorpha halys | reverse complement strand
ATTGTAATATCGAAGTTTATAATTATAATAAAAAAATTATGGAATTTTAATTATTTATATTTAAGATTGGATTTATAATTGAATCTTTTCTGCAAGTAAATTCAGAATTTTGATAAATTGTTAACAAAGAAGGTGACTGTGATAATTATTTTTATTTTAATGTGAAAATTGACTAATTTGTTGGATTGACCTGGGCAGAATAGCCAACAAGAAGTTGTTTTTTAAATAATTTAATTCTAAAATTGTATTAAGATTGTCCCTGAGGATGGCCGAAACGTCTGACGTATAAATAGAATGAAAATGTTTTGAGACTAATATGGATAAAATTTGATTTATTTAAACAATATTAACCAGTCTCAAGAAAGTATGAAGATTATAAATTAATTTATTTCTTAAAAAATAATAAATTATTTATAATAAATCATTCATTTGGAATACTTTTTTAAAAATTTTAATTTATTATCCAAAAAATATTTTATCAATAAAAATAAGAAACATATATACTTTTAAAAAATAAGTAAACAATTAAGTAAATATGACACGATGATAAAGGTGCATGAATATGGAACAATTGTCCAGAGACGTGATCCAACAATGAAGAAAAATATGAAATAGATTATATTAATCTTTGGAAGTTTTTTAATCCCAAAAATTTATAGAAAGAAATTATTTCAAAATTAATAAAGAGCTTGTCCATTTGTGAGTACCCCAGAATGCTACCCGAAAAGAAACAAATCATTGCCACCAAAAAATAATTACTTGTTAGCTGTAAGTTCATTTAAGTATTAATTTTAATGTAACAACTAAAAAAAAAAAAATATGTTAACATTTTAATTTTATACAGAAAAATGTATGAATAAAATATTTAATTAAGAATTAATTATGGTTATGGAAGTTAATACTGCTACATATTTTATTGTAAGACCTTTAATGCTTTGGATACTACACCCATTCATAATATGTTATCGTACATAAATGTTCATTCCAATCTATTATTAAGCTTTCAATTTTTTTTTTTAAATAATTATAATTTAAAGTTAAACTCTTCTCAATAAAATAAAAAAACAAATTCAAGATATGAATAAGAATTTGGTGTCTTTACCTTAAAAATAAAATTGTTACAAGATTAGTTTGAGTGCCTGAGATCGCTCATTAATCCAAATAAATTTGATAATTCTTTCCTATCGAAATATAAAAATCCATTTTAATCTCCAAAAATTATCACATTTTAAAAATATAATTGTATAAAATAATGCATATAAGCTAGCTTATATAAGACACTTTTCTCCGTTTTGTTACTAAGTTAAGAGATCAAAGTAAAATTTTGATCACACACTCATTTATTTAATCTTAGTTATTTTTTATTAATTTATTATTATATTATACACATTTATCATTATTAATTATAACAGAATATTGTGTTTTATATGGTTATATATAGTTGAATTTTTAAGATAGAAAAATTGTCTTTACTACAGTTAGACAGACACTTGAGAAAGGTTTTTTGGGGGGGATTTAAAGAAGCATCTGGTAAGTTTTTTTTTATACTATATTATTTTATATTTT
>NW_027105599.1:238362-243627 GCF_000696795.3 Halyomorpha halys | reverse complement strand
TCTTCTCTTTTTTTTTTTTTTAAATTTTCTTTCTTTTTTATACACACAGATTGTCCTTGAGGATAGCTGAATGGGCCGAAACGTTGGACTTTTAAAGAAAATTTAAATTATAATAATCAGTCTCAAAAAAGTAAAAAGATTATTTATATTTATAAGTCCTTTTTGCAAATTTTTGTTTTGCTAAATAAATTATAAATCTAAAATTGAATACATTTTTTTTTTTATACAAGAAGATAAATTATTTTCTGTCAAATAGCTTTAAGAAATCCAAATTGACCTAAGTGCAAGATATGTTCTCTAATAATTTTCCAAAAGTGGATATTTTGATTTTTGATAGGACGCTCCTCACATATGTGAACAGAAATACCAAGAAATCTATTAATTGCATAAAACTTACTTTTGAAAATTATAGCGTAAAGGTTTGGCGATACAACGACCATTTAAGTTTTCAAAGGTGTCAGTTAAATTTGGACTGAAGCTTCTCAACGCTGAGTGGGATCGATTCTCCATTCACGAACAATTTAGAATGGAAGTCAAAATTAATATGTGATGATGGCTCTGTTAAACTTTAAGTTAAATCTGTATGAAGCGAGAAAATTAAATTTATTCTATAAAACATGTATGTACGTAATAGTTTAAGAATTACACTACATAAAATGCAGAATTTAAAAAAATGAACAGGAGGGCAGAAACAATCTATTTATTAGTTAATAATGAATAAAATTGTTATAAATAATAAATTAAATTATTTTCTGCTATTTTATTTACCTTTCTTGACCATCACCTAGATTATCTCCATATAATCATCACATAAGGTCAAAATTATATAAGTAATAAATAAACTAAATGCATAAGAGTATTATAATGAAAATCAAATTGTTATCAATATGATTCATATTTATATTTTTAAATTAATTGATTTACATTATTTTAAATTTAAACAAACATTCAATCAGATTTATTATAAGTACAATCATACAATGCTGTGAATAAAAACAGAAATATACCAACCTAAAGCCACGTTCAAAAGAACGATATAGAATACGTGAAATTATTGTATCTTAAATAAAAATAAAATTGCTTAACCCACTATTCTGAAATATGTTTAAGAGCTTTATAATTTTGAAGAACGAAGAATCACAAAAATAGAAGAGAATATATAAGGAGAAAATATATTAAATTTTATTAATGAAATATTAAATTTCTGAATGTCAATAAATTTTAATAAATATAATAATATATTTCTTATCAAGTAAGAAATGCCAACAAAATCAACTAATATATATTATTTTATTATGTATGTATATATTATATTAATTTTATTTTTATATATTTTTTATTGTAACTGAACAGTAATATATTTTACTAAACAATATTTTAAATATTTAAAAAATGTCCAACAACCATCAATAAAACCTAAAACTTTTAAAAATCTATTAATAAAATTATACTAATTTTGAAGTTTATCTTGACATGTGTGTCAATTGATTGATTGGAGCTGTATAACAAATTTTATTAAAACATTAAATATGATTCATAAATTCAATAGTTTATTTAATAAATCTGGCATCAAATTTAATGTCATTAATAGAAAATACTTATCTTTATATATTAATTAGGTGGTTAACTGACAAAATATAAGTCTAATTTTGTATAAAAGAAAAATCATCGTTGATGTATATATGTGTATATGCATACATATTTTTTTTATTACACATATCTATAAACATATTTTATGAATATAACTCTAGGCATTGTTTTGAACGGACGTGTCTTGAAGGCGTTGTTCGCAAAATAACTGAAAATAAAATTTTTACTCATTTTGATTATGTTTGATGCAGAAAATAAAAATAAATAAATATATATATATACAAGTGAAAAATCTTTTAGGAAACTAATTTCCTATAAGTAGTCATAATTGAGAAATTATGAATGCTTTGTAATCATAACAACCATTTAATGATTAAGATTTTAATGAATACTCTTTATTTAATTTTAAGGATTGATGTTTAAAATTTCGTGTTTCAATTATCCAGCAATGTACATGGAAGAATGGTTGTACACTAAGAAAATAATGCTTTCAAAAGAAAAATTAAAAAAAAAAAATCAAATCAGACGTTTCTTTTGTCTGATTTGAATTTTTAAACCAACCAGAATTTTTAAATAAAATTAATTTGTCACCAGAATGGTTGTATATGAGATAAATAATTTATTTTTAAATTTGGAACGTATTTTAATATTAAAATAAATGAGAAAATAGAATTTTAATAATACAGAGAATATTCCAAACCTGCTTTGTGAAATAGGTTATACAATTTATTATTGATAAAATATTTAAAGTTTTCCCTTGTCTAATAATATATCAAAAGCAATTTATGTGTCTGGAAATATTAATTATACGGTTAATTTCAAATCAGACACAAACGAGAACAGAAACTAGAACCAGTTGGAATTTTAAGTAAAAATAATATATGATCAAAACAGTTGTATATGAGATATTATAATATAAATTAATTTGATAATTTTTTTAATAATAAAATAAAATTTTTAAATATGTGAATATGTCAAACATGGTATGCGAGGTAGGTTAAGCAATGAATTGTTGATAAGGTGGTTCTTCTGGTAGCTAATTGTGAAATAATACAAAATAATTATAAATGAAATAGTATACAAAAATAGATAATTTAACACGATATGATGTAAGCTAAAAGGTGTACATGGTTTCCCTAATTATATATATTATTAATAAATTATGTTTAATAGGTTAAGTTGACTGTTTTATTTTCACAAAGGACAGTATTGCCTGCAGCCTTTTAACTTTGTTGAAGAGGTGATATCATAATTAAGGTAGGACAATTTATAATATTTAAAATTTTTTTTTTAATAATAAGATTGTAATTGAAGAGTTAAAATAATATATATCCTTGAGAATGGCAAAATAGGCCGAAACGTTGTAGCTGTAAGTTAAGAAATAAATAGACTTCATGGACACTGTTATTATTTTATTTTATTTCGTTTGTTAAAGAGGGGAAAAAAAGGTGAAGGATTCATTGGGTTAAGGAAGCAAATATAATTAGATATATAGATAAATAATGGGGGGGGGATTAAGAATAATAAGGTAAAAAGGATGAAAAAAACTAAAATATGGAACAAAATAAAATCATGTATTACTATTATATATTAAAAATTTACTGTACTTTGCCTGTACGTTGTAATAATGTTTAAAAAATTATATAAGTATGCTGTGTACTTAACAACCCAATATAGTTGGGAAAAACAACGTTTTTGAGTTTTTCTCTTTCTCTCTCTCTCTCTCTCTCTCTCTGAATAAGAGCCAATTTAGTCACCTCGTCAGGTCAAGAAAACTCAATTTATCATTAATATTCTGTTATAATACATTACTGTCATGAGGATTCAAATAGAAAATTAAATTTTAAAAATAATTATTCTTTAGTATTTTTCCATTTTTCGTACCATTTGCACGCGAAACAAGAACAGTATAAAATGTCCGAGGGTTATTGGGGATTCACGCCTTTAGTACGTGTCGGATCAAAATAGTACTCATCATGAATTCGTTTCTAATTCTGATTTAGTATCATAATCCTTGAAGAGGGACCCTGTTCCATTGAAAATTTCTGAACTGTAGAAAATTATAAATTTAAAAATTATAAAAGCGAAGGGAGTTGAGCACGTATTTCTACGTCTTAACTAATTAATGATGACTATTTCCAGTAATTAATAATTCATTCAATCTATATTAAAGATAGTAGAAAATCGATAGCCGCCATGATTTAATCAGATGGACATTGTACGAGTGAAATTATCGATTATGGCTCGTTGAAGCATAATTATGTGATGAGGATTATTTATTCTATATTAATATATTAAAAATTAAAATCTGTACCTCTTCAACCCAAGAAGGGTTGAGGATGCAGTACTTTGTAAGGTACATATATAGTATCAGCAAATGATGACCTATCAATTGTATTCCAAACTCTCTATTCCCACATATCCAACCGTAAGTATATAATGTCAAAACTGGAGCATTAAAATATATTTTAACAATTTATTTTCGACACCTTTACGCTTCATCGTAAATACAAACCATACAGTTGTAAAAAACAAGCCATACAGTATCCTTTAAAAATACAGTACTTATCCTTGTCAAACAGATCTTCTAGGACTGCATTTAGACACACGATCGACTTGGAAACCCAATACAAGTCTGAAAAGACAGGAAATGGCTCGTCGTTTACGACTTTTACAAAACTTACTAGACAAACTGTCCAAACTTCCGAATTAATTTCTAAAGACTCATTTACATTACTACAATAAAGCCTGTTTGGATTTACGCAGTTGTGTTTTGGGACTCCACTAAAACCCCCAAATTCCTCTCTTATCAAATCCTTCGTAAATCCTTTTTGTTTTTACAAACAAAATCATCCATAATGACCTTAACGTTCCACATATTGCCGATCTGGTCAGAACCGTTTATCAAATCTTCCATGACAAATTCGAGAACATACAATCCCGATAATCCGCCTAGGCATCTGAAAAGAAGATGGTCCCCTGACCAACGCTTGAAATGTTATTGAAGCTCTAGCAATAGGTAGAATTTCCGTAAGGCTGTACCATTTCATTCTAATATAATTTACAGCGCATATAAAAGTTATATTTTTTAGTTAATAGAGTTGTAAAATTTAATTAAAATAAATTAAGACTATACCGTTACATCTGATGAAGGTCCAGGATTCCAATACATTATAAAGGAAGTATTGTTACTAGACCAACGGCTGTGAAAGGCAATGATTTAGTCAGGATCAAGCTCGACTGCCGGACTCGATCCTGGGGCCATGGAATTAGTAGTGTCTTATCACTGAGCTACCCATTCCCGGTAAATTTTAATAAAAAAATTATGTTTTTTCTAACATGTTCCAAAATAGTCATAATTATTGATACATAAAACTATGGAAACCTTTTTCATATATTTTTAAATATTGCATTAAATATTTTTTGTTTATCACACAACTAATCTATGAACTCTCTTATTAAATTATGTAAATGAAAATAATTACTAATCAAATCATTTTTTCACTGGGTACGATCGGCATTGGGGGTATTCATGATGTTGTGTTAAATGTTAAATGTTTTACCATGTTAAATGTTATAAGTTCTCAGCAACTTGTTGTATAAGCCTTTATGTTTATAACCTTCCTTCCAGACCCTCATGTTATTGTTTACTTCAGTTTTGATTTAAGTAATTAA
>NW_027105599.1:236904-238312 GCF_000696795.3 Halyomorpha halys | reverse complement strand
TAATATATTAAAAATTTATTTTTATTGTAAAAATAATTACAACAGTTGATTAATATAAAAATCATTAAAGAAAAAAAAATTAGGATCAGTAAATATAATTGGCTAGACAGTTAATTGAAGTTTAAACATCAAATCAATCACAAGTGTTGAGAGATATTTTCAATTTTAGAGCAAAATACGTTCTATCCTGACACCAATCCTTATCTTTTTTGCGATAAACGGCGTTTTTCATTTTACCGAAACTGCGAAGGCAGATTTAGGAAAAAAAAAATGCTAATAAAAGGGAATATGAAAAAAAAAAAATCATCGAACTCATGATAAAATTAAATAGAAAAAAAGTCTGCAAACATTCTGGCTCGCGATAAGGCGAAACGGACTCAATATTTAGTATCTTATCAAAGAAAATAAAAATCTCTTCGTTTTCTAACACAGGAAGCGATCCGCGTCCTAAAAATTTTTAAAGAAAAAAATGTGCTCTAATCGTCCGTTGAACTCATTTCTCGGCCGTTTTTTCTTTATTTTTTTTGGACATTTTCACATCATTTCTTATTTTAAGTGGTTTTAAGAATAAATATGACATTTCTTCTTCTGTAAATCAAGAAGAAGAGCAAATTTGTGGAATAATTGAAATAAGTTCAGCAGACATGAACCAAATCATATAGTAACTGATATAAGAAAAATGGATTTAAAGTTCATTAAAAAAATTACTAAAAAAAAAACATACATAGAACTTAAAATAACATAATATTAAATGGGTTATATTTGATGCAAATATGGTTCCTCAAACATATTTTAATAACTAAATGATACACATTCCCAAGCTTCTTTCATTTCATAGATAGATCTTCAGAACATGGAAACTATAATAGATTATTGAATCATAGTTAGATATTTCAAGAATTGGTTCTCGCCTGCTCAATGTAGTCCAATTACAGATTTACTATAAGAACTGTATCATACGCTGAAATAACATTGTATATTAAAAAATTTTATTATATATCATTTAAATGCAAAGTGCTGTATTTAATAAAAAAGAAATCATTAATAAAACAAAATACGTGTCAGACATTGTTTGACCAACTCTATAAATCCATCTTAGAAAATTATAGTTTAAAAATTATCAAATAAATTAAATGATGCATTGTAGAATTTTAATTTATCAAAAAAAAAATTTCAGTAGATATATTAACTTCTGATAGAAAACTTCTCACATAAAGAAAAAAAGATCTTATGTAATTTAAATATTTCTTTGAACATAACACTATGATTTTTTTTAATTTAAAAATATGGCAGTTTTCAGAAGTTATAAATTGAGTTTTCAAGTCTATAGTTTAAATAAATAATTTTTTTTCTATCCAGATTTTTATTATAATAACTTTATCCTCTCATGTCTTTAATCACCATATAT
>NW_027105599.1:234251-235304 GCF_000696795.3 Halyomorpha halys | reverse complement strand
ATGTATACACCTTATTTAATCATGATACAAGAAAGAAGTAGGCAGACAGCTATGATAATTTTTGGGTCGAGGTACTAAAGCATGAAGTTTTGTCCTTGATCCTTATGGACCTCGTTAAACATAAATTTTAATTTAAATATTATAAACAATTATATTTAAATTAAAATACTCTTTTTACTTCGTTGTAATATATTTTCAGCTGCATATATTTCCTAATTATGACATTTCTTTCTCTCTCTTTTTTTAAAGAAATCTTTTGCGTTGTTAACAGTAATATATACTTTTATTCGTTGAATTTTAAAGGATAAGGAATAAAAAGGAATAAGGTGTGGAATATCTTTTTATTTTTTTTTTCAGTTTCGTATGGGACAAATTCGTATTGGACTGACTTTATTATAAATAACCCATTCATGAATAATTTCCCTTTTATTGTAAATGAGCAAGATCTTCCAAGACGGAGAAAACGTGGCTTTAGGTTGATAATTGTGAGAAAGTATACTACTAAAGAGGAAATACCTGTTGAATGTTGTGTAGTAACTTCCCTTCGTTGTCCCACAGGTGGAAGGTCAACGATTCATCCCACAGAGTTAGAAAACCAATTAAAAAAAATAAAAACTTACAAAGAAGATGAAGAATTTATTAAAAAAAAAATTATTATATTTTAATATTATTTTAAATCACAGGAGTCCACTAAGGATACAAGCCTTAGGCAGGCACTGCACAGAATCCCCGGAGATCTAATATTAATGTGTCTCTTTTTAAGAACCCCCACGATTGGCCGAATTAGATGACTTTAGAAACAAAAGATAGAAGAGAGATTGTGGATACGAAGCAAGACTCAACCCATTGCAGGGAGCACTGGCGGCGGTCGGCTCCCCACTACTCGACTGCCCCTCCCACTACCCCCTCCACCTCCTTCATCAGCCAATCAGCGCACGCTTTAATTAGTATAGCGCTTGGTGTCGGAGACGAACCTCTGGTTACCGAGCCCAGGGTTAGGCCTAGGGTGTATTTCTATCTCTAATACATTAGCTCATCATACAACAATACATA
>NW_027105599.1:232150-234201 GCF_000696795.3 Halyomorpha halys | reverse complement strand
CACGAAAGAACTGAGCTGTCACAACAACAAAAATGGCGGCGATATCAACTGGTCTCTCTCTGGTTGTGTGACGTCATTCTCCATTTAACAGACCAAGTAACAGACTCTCAGCCATGTTAAATGTTATTTCGTTTTTACACGGTAAAAGAAGGCAATTTTTTCGATTTAACATGAGTTTTTCCATTTAACACGCTTTAACATGTTAAACCAAAGATCATGAATACCCCTAGTGTTTCAAAGTGTAGTGGTTTAGAAAAATTATAATTATTTTTATAATTAACTAGGGGTGTAACCCCCGTTATACAACTATTCATTTAATTATATTACTCGTTGCTAAAATTGTATAACTGCTAATTACTTCTATTCTGTAGTTTATGTTGTATTTTTTATTCAATATAGTATAAGCAAAAAACGAAAAATAATTCAAGTATTTTAATTTGTACTTCTATTTACTAAAATGTAAAATTAAGTATTATATGATGATCACTTAATTTTTTTCTAAAAACTAAAAAATTAAGAAATACGTAAATTATTTTGCTCAATTTAATTTTATGTTATATTCTTGTCTTTACCATAAGCACAAACATACATTTTATCGTAAAATATTTTTTATCTGTAACTCATAGGAATATTTTTAAAAAAGATATCTTTATTTTTTTTTTGTTAAATAATCAATTTTTTATCATAATTTATATATTTCAAAATTTTGGCTTGTCACTTTCCGCAATTTGCATACAATGGTTATCAGTGTAAGGTGAAAGATAAACTGACTACTGGAGAAAGCTATTCTTGTTCAAAGGCAAAATATGTTCAGTTGTAAATTACTTTAACAATAATTACAATAAATAATGAGACACTGCCCGCATAAACTTTTACATCTCACCCCAAGCCCGTAAATTTGCATTCAACTGTCCTGTAGCTTAACATTTATTACGAAAATAGTGTGCACCGTAAAATTATAAAAACATTGTCAATAAAACTAATTAATTGAAAAATTAATAACTTATAAAATTAACTTGATAAAAAAAGAAATAGAATAAAATTAAGCGACTTTTATTGATGCTTAAATTTATCAAGAGATATAAATAAAAAGAGTTTATAAAATCTAAATTAATTTTTTTTTTGCCAGTTTTGTTTTTACAATAACAATATCTTTACTATAATTTTAGATATCCATTAATTTTACTTACTTATCTCTTGTTGCTTTATTTTTTAGTATTGTATTATTTTGTTAGGTAAAAAATATTATGTAAATATATAAATATATTATTTTGGTATGTATCAAGGCATTAGCCATGATTAAAACAATATGTCGTTTATTAAGTACTAATGTAATAATCTATATTTTATGGCAACCTTTATCTGAATCATTTTAATCATAATAACAAATTGTAAATAAATAGTTAGTTTCTTTATGTAGTTTGTGTAACCTAATATACTAGCCTTCAGTATAATATATAATTAATGGTAACAACATTTTATAAATATACAGGTATTTAATTGTTAAACTGGTAAACACACAAATAGCCTTTGGAAAAGAATCCAATCATAATAATAGTTTTTAAGGACTCAATATATAATTAATTAATTAACGTATTTTTGGATAATTGCCTTCAACGATTATCCTGGCATCCCAAGTAAATCTCCATAGATAAATAGTAATTTTCATAGTATTTCTTAATTATTTTTAATAATACAATGTTTAGAAATATTGTTGTGATAATAAAATGTTGATAAGGTTAATTTGACATGTAATTAAAAGTTTTAATATTAATGCAAAGTGTGACAAAATAGGATAGTTTTAACTGAAATTGATGACTTGGACAGAATACCCTGCAAAAAGTTTTTAAATTAAATCGATGTGAATGTAAATTTGTATTTATAATTGTCCTTGAGGATGGCCGAATTGGCCGAAACGTTGAACTTTTAAAGAAATAAAGAGTGTTTTGAGACTCTTTGATAAAATTTATTTTATTTCAACTATAATAATCAGTCTCAAGAAAGTGAAAAGTTTATTTATATTTATATCATATTTTTCTTTTAAATTATGA
>NW_027105599.1:223324-224515 GCF_000696795.3 Halyomorpha halys | reverse complement strand
TATTTTTTAAAATTTTATATTTTTATCTGTACTCAAACGTATGCATATAGTTATATCCTAGGTAATTGTTAACTTTTATTTATTTCTTTAAAAATAATTATGTATTACTTATGTGTAAATATATGTTTTTTAGATATTTATATTTGCTTTTTTTAGATTTTTATGTGTATATATTCTTTTGTTATTTTATTTAAAATTGATATTATTTTTGTTTTATATTTTGAGTTTATTCTATGTTTGTCAAAGAGCAAAAAAAAAAAAAAATGGAAAATGTATTGGATTAAGGGAGAAAATATAGGAAAAAAAGGATAAATAAAAAAATAAAGTATAGAAAAAAAACAAAAGTGTCTGACTTGGCTGAAGTATGGTGTGTATTTAGCAACCCAATAAAGTTTTTTCTCTATCCTAAATAAAAATATATCGATTTATATTTTTATCAGTCAACTTTTTGTTTTAATTCTTATAAGATATAGGCATATTACAGTTAATTTATAAGAGCCAGGGTAATGCTCTATTTGGCAATGCCACCTAAATACACTGCGTATCCATCAATCCACGGTCGGACATAAATAAACTACATGATACAAAAACAATCTTTTCCCATTTCAAACAATAATCGCCTACATACTAAATACAATGTATTTTAAATACACTTTTTTTCTTATATGGCAATTTTATTTGTACTTTTTTTCCACATTTTTACTTGTTTTCCCTCACATTTCGTCTCTCACAAAGCCATATAACAATTTACCTATTCATTCAATATGTCATTCTCCCTTTTTCACTTTATCATACCTCCCCCCCTCCAGTAATCCGTGAAACAGGTTTGATCCGGTTTATCATTAAGTAGCAATGTAAAAATAAATTAAATATATACGATAGACACAGAAGTAGATTAATTCTTAAAAACCACAAATAAATAAGTTAAAAATTTATATATAAATCAGTTAAAAGAAATAAATAAATAATTTAAAGAACAATTAAATAGGTTAAAAACCTAAATAAAATTTTTTTATCATTTTTGTTCTTTACTTTTTTCTTTCTATATTTATAATATTTTATTTTTCGTATATTTTCTACCTTAATCCAATACATTTTTTCAATTTTTTTTTCCTCTTTGACAAACAGAATAAAATTAAAATGTAAAACAAAAATAATATCAATTTTAAATAAAATAACAAAATAATATAT
>NW_027105599.1:195013-223025 GCF_000696795.3 Halyomorpha halys | reverse complement strand
TGAATATATATTCAAACAAATCATATCATATTAGTAAATTTTTTTTTTAAATCTCTTTATTTCATTCTAATATGAGGAAAATAATTTCTAGATCCCGGATAAATCAAAGAATTGTCGTCAATTTTACTTATTTAAAATTTTTCCTGCAACCTTGCAGGACTTCTTTTTGTGCCAATTTTAAGTTTCAGAGATCAAGTCCGAGATCTTCTGTATCTTTATTCGAGCTTATAAAAATTACTCCACTGGAAGATAAGACTACTGAAGTCAAAATTACTTTTTTTTTTATTAACTTGTCACAATTAAGGATTTATATTCGAGGGCGAAGTCCTCATATTCCCCATTTCTTTCTGCTCTAGAAAATTAATATCATTTGGGATTGCTATAACAATTATTCTGGACATTTTATTTATTTTGTTATTAACAAAAAATTCCGTGCTTTTATGCAATATTGTGGTCCATCATTAATATTTAAAACCAATAAATCTTTTTTTCGAAATTTTCCAAAAGCTTAGGAGTATATCCATTGTCAGAGACTTCACCATTGGCTCAGGGCTCTGCATAAAATTTGATATATATTCTGGATTGATTCATTCATATTTAACTAGGTTAATTATTTTAATTTTGTGAGTGATATTGTTATACATTACATATATTAAATTTGTTTCTTTATGTTTGGCATGAATGAATAATTAGAACACAAATACTTCTTGCCCTCAATTTAGGTGGATTGTATTGTTATTCATCAATCAAAATACTATAAACAATTTTATGAAAGTCATAAATAATTAACTATCAAAATTAATAATCATAGGCAAATAAGGAAGAAAAAAGTTAAACAAGGCCACAAGGCTGGAATTGATATTAAATGTACATAATTTTTTTTTAAGTAGAGCTCAGTTTATTATCTAGATAAATGGTTTGTATTTAAATAGATAAATTAGCTATTTCCGTGAATAAAAAAATATTTTTTTGGTTCAGATGATAACATTTTAGCTCATTTAAACTCATTTCACTACAAAAAAAAATGATCGAAGAAGACGTGAAAAACAAAATAGCAAAACTAATTGAAAACTTGGGGAAAAAAAGGATTTTCGCATCTGATAGTTTTTTTATTATATAATAATTAATAACAAATAAAATAATGAATGTTAGGATTGTCAATGTACCACTTAAGTAATAATTAGTAAAATAACAATTAACAGAATAAAAATTAGGAGACAAATTGACTATTAGCCATATTTTCCAGGAATGGTCCCACCACAATAGTTCAGGATTAAAAAAAAATAAAATAAAATCAGTACCGCTACAACACATGAAGGGCCACGGGAGAAGTATATCATTTGGAAATACTGATTAGACCTACGGTTGTGCAAGGAGGTGATTTGGTTAGAATCACGCTAGACCACAAAGTTTTTCTGCAATTAGGTTACCCACTTTATGAGGCTGGGTGGACCTCGGAAGGTTCCCAAACCACTGGCTTGACCAACAGCTACAGTGATAGAATAAATATTTATCTGCTACAGCAGGATTCCAACCCGAGTCCTTGTAAATGGTAGGACAGTGCCTTATAACTGAGTTATCCAGCTCACTTATTATTTTATGTAGATTATAAATAATAAACCACTAAATAAAACAGTGTAAAGTAAGGCTGAAAAATTCAAATTGTTACTAAGTGTACATAAATTGTTATAAGTAGGGCCCGGATCTTCATCTAAATAAATATTTTCATATTTAGTTTTAGTTCAATTTAATTCATATTTCAATAAATAAATTTGTTAGTTTCAGGTCATCTTTCAAAAAATAATGAACGAAAAGGATGGGGAAAAAGAAAACCGATATAAAATTATTTGAAAACTTGGGAAAAAATCATATTATATTCAGATGGAACGGAACATGTTATTGGGATTGACACACTTAAACCACAAGCGATTGATGGAGGAAATTTTCATTTCATTTTTGGATTTTCAAATTATAAAAACCTGGTTGGGTAATTTGATTAAAAAGTATTCCTATTACAATATAACAATGGTATTTATAAAATAACTTAGGCTTAATATTTAGTTAATTTGATGATTTTAGCTGTTAATATTAACGCTAATTTGATTGTTGATGATAATTTTGGATTGGATAATGAGCTGAAAATTGGTTCAGCTGACCATTAGTTTTTTATTCTAGTTTTAATGTTGTCTTCAGCATTTTATATAATTAGTTCATCTTTTAACCAATTTATATTATTATTATTTTTGATAATTTAGATTTTGATGAAAAAAAATTTGTAATTATACACCTTTTTATTTAATACTCTTTATTTACTTATTTTAAATTCATTGTTATTATATCCTATATTGTATTTACTATCCTAACCATATATAATTAGTTACGTAATGTATCATTCTATTTATATTTAGTATTTCCTAAATTAGAAAATTGTTATAGTTATTATTATTATCATATTTCTATATCTTTCTTGTATTATTTTTCATTTTTCGTCATATTTTTATGTTTATTATCTGTATACGCGACGTATTTGAAACAGAAATATAACCGTTAACTGGCACCTTCCCTCCACTCCTCCACGATTCCGATTAATTGTCAATGTCTGTTGAACCTATCGTCTTGAACAGGAAGGTGGTCATCATTTGATCTTTGCTGATTTATTATCATTTAATATTATTATTATTAATTTTATTTTTACTTATTCTTGCACGACCTTTATTTAATCTCAACTTTCTTCTTCATTTTCCGTCTGTTAGTATGTTTAAATTTTGTGTCCACACATCTATTTTTCTGTTTTTTTTCGTTTTATATGAGTCTCTTATACTTTTTTAACCGTATAGTTTTACTTTTATTTATATATAATTTTTACTTCTTTTTTACATAATATTTATCCTACCTTAATTTACCTTTTTTTATCTTATTATTGTAATTTTCTTAGTTGTTATTTTAATTTTTTTAGCCCTGTTAAGTCTCAGACTCTTTATTATATCAACAGTCCAACGTTTCGGCCAGTTCGGCCATCCTCAAGGACAATCTTATATATAAATTCAAACCTCACATCAAAATTTAAAAATTTACAGGCTGTTCATGCCCAGGTCATCAATTACAAGTCAAAATCAAATTATTTTTTAAAACTTCATTAATTTAAAAAAAATAATTTTAGATTAAAACTACACTATTCATTTAATACATAATATACATATATAAAGATTTTTGTCTATTGGATAGTGTAGTTTTAATTTAAATTTAATTTTTTTAAATTAATGAAGTTTTAAACAAATAGCCTGTTAAACAATTTTTAAATTTTGATGTGAGGTTTGAATTTATATATAAGATTGTCCTTGAGGATAGCCGAACTGGCCGAAACGTTGGACTTTTGATCTAATAAAGAGTCTGAGACTTAACAAGGATACTATTTGATTTATTTAATAAATAATACTTACTTTTAGTATTTTAAAAATAAGAAATATTAAAAAATATTCTAAAAGAAAATATTGAATAAATCAATAAACATCAGTCAAATTGGAGCTTAAATCAAGTCAAAATTCGAGAAGAATTAAATCGAAAATTATTTAATTACCAATACAACAACCAATGTGATCTACAATACTTTTGAAAATTTACTCCTAACAATAAGTAAGGTGTTTTCATTTCCCGAAATTCTACTTCTACATTGTTTCCGATTTAAACATATGATTTTTGCTTACTTTCCTTACTAGTAGTAACACTTATTCTTTTTAAAATACTAAAAGTAAGTATTATTTATTAAATTAAGTCTCAGACTCTTTATTATATCAATAGTCCTACGTTTCAGGCAATTCGGCCATCCTCAAGGACAATCTTAAATATAAATTCAAACCTCACATCAAAATTTAAAAATTGTTTTACAGGCTATTTTTTTAAGACTTCATTAATTTAAAAAAAAAAATTTTAAATTAAAACTACACTATCCTCTATTAGACAAAAATCTTTATATATGTATATTATGAGTTAAATAGATAGTGTAGTTTTAATCTCAAGTTAATTTTTTTTAATTAATGAAGTTTTAAAAAATAAGTTGATTTTGACTTGTAATTGATGACCTGGGCAAAAACAGCCTGTAAATTTTTTAATTTTGATGTGAGGTGTGAATTTAAATTTAAGATTGTCATTGAAGATGGCCGAAACGTTGGACTATTGATATAATAAAGAGTGTGAGACTTAACAAGGATACCATTTGATTTATTTAATAAATAAACACCAGTCTCAAGAAATTGAATAAATTATATATAAAGTAAGTATTATGTTCAAAGTTGAAATCTTGAATTGACCATCCAAAACAAAAGATTGGTTTTTACAATTGTTGGAAAAATTGTTTATTGCAGTTATTGTTTAAAGCATTTGGAAAACTATATAATTCGAATATAGTTGTTAAAACTAAATCGCCTTATTTTTTCTATACTGTAATCTAATAATTTTTATATTTAGATCTAAAAACTAAATCTTTTTATATTTTAAATAATATTATTGTTATATATTATGTTGCTTGTTTATTTATATTTAGAATTAGGTATTTTTCGGTTCCTTATTTGTAGTTATTTATTTAAATTATTTTTATTCAATATATTTATAATTTGTTCATTATTTTATTACAGTCAATTAGACATCCTTTTTAAATCCAATGATTGTTGTTTTTCTTTTGTGTTACTTATTGTAAGATTTTATTATTTTGATATTATTTACTACACGTTTTAATTATTTATATATTTTGGTTTATGGAAAAAAAAAAATCTGAAAGAAGGATTTTCATTTAGTTTTAATCCCTTGTTAGGAATGCTGGTGAATTTTAGCTGTATTTTTGTATATTAAAAGATTTCTAATAGTACATTTTATAGTTTTTACTGCATATTTCATAGGTTTTGCATTGTATATTATATGGTAAGTTTCGCGTTTTATATTATATTGTATATTCTGTAGGCTTTTACTGACAAAAAAAAAATTCAACGACCAGTACTTGCAATATAAAATATAGATCTGATGATATGATAATACGCTGTCTTGGTTTAGTCTTCAACGATCCGCAGGCGTTCTGGTTTGTCAGTGATAATCGCTTATGTACAATCTATCTAATGATACCTATGCAATAAAATGCATAATAATCTCTCCCGATATTAAGATTTATTTGAAAGAAACTCTTCTGTCATTCACTGAATTAATTATTTTATTTTTCTGACAATTAAAGTAGGAGATGCTCAGAAAAACAATGATATAAAGATAATAGAATGTTTTTAAAAATTAATTATCAATTAAGAATTTATATAAAATATAAATATTTTTTTAAATATATTTAGGAAATAAAAAGAGTCACATTAACGTACTTCCAGCAAAATAAATTTAGGAAAATTGCAAAAGAACCCTTGTAAATCAACAACATGACTTTACATACTGATGTCTACTGTTAACGAACTAAATGCGGGTCATCTTTAAACGATTACAAGACTTAAATGGTCATACTAACACTCTATTGAATGCCATGACCTCAATATTGTAGAAGACGTTATCCGTAGAAGATTCAAAAGAAGCTGGATAAGGGATCTTCTCGTCTTATAATTAAATTCTATATCACACTTGGAAGAGGTGTCACTAGATACTACTCCCCTTCATGCCTCTTATGACATTTACAAAAGTTATACATCGCAATCACAGGTGACTTCTCAAATTCCAAGTGTGGATAACGGCATTCAGTACAAGAAAATAATATATTATAATTTTTTTTTTAAAAATATGTATGACTATATTTCATTTTTACAAGCATACAAAGTCTAAAATTTTTTCTATAATGACTTCTTATTATTGTATTTTAGTACGATTTTTACAGTTTGAAGTATGTGCTCACATCTCAAATTGACAATTAGGTTTTCAATTTATTTTGTGAGAGAAGAGTGTTGACACCCCGCGTCTCAAAGTCACGAAATGTTGACCTTTAAAAAAAAAAATAAAAATGCTATAGTTAGTGGATGAATATTTTGTTCTTTTCGTCCAAAAATATTTTGAATTTAATAGGATACGAGTAAAATTAAGTGCTTGAACCAAATTATAAATTATGTTATAAAACTTATTAATAATAAAGATCTCATGATATGAAGGTAAGGAGGTTAAGATGGCATATGTGGCTCGAAGCAATCCATCGGGACAATGAATGCCAGTATAGTTGGCAAGAGAGCACGTGGGATATACATTATGAACTTATACATGCAGGAAACTGGAAAGCAGTAGTAAGATAGAGTAAAGAAGGCTGGTTCGGGTGACCAAGGATCGATATGGTTTGTAGAAACAATAAAAAAAAAAAAAAAGAGAGAGGAAATTATGCAAAAACAACAAACCCTAAATATAAACATAAAAGAAAATAACATATATTACTGGAAAAATTAAGCAATAAATATTTTATTTTATATAGTTTAATTTTATTCAACGATATTCAATTTATTAATTAATTAGAGAAGATGATCAGGGGGTGCCATCAGCAAAGAAACAACATAAATAAACAAAAAATATTTATTTATGCCGACGTTTCGACCTGATTTTCAGGTCTTCATCAGGGCTATAAAAACAAAAAAACAACCATCATTTAGAGATGGTTTGATTGGAAAAGTTGATTAATAACTATGGACAAAGGCAGTAGTAGATTGGTTACATTGTTATTTATATACATATAAATGTGAGTAATAAATAAATAATAATAAATGATACAGTGGAAAGAATCTATAAAGAATTAGTTAAATTAATAATGGAGCTTATGAAAAAAATAATAATAAAACAATATTGTGAAAGCAAAGAACTGGGGATAAGAAGAAAGAGGAATGAAGAAAGTAAGAAATGCGAGAGTAAGGTTATAGTAAGAGAATCCAGGCTACATTGATATAAATTGCAGCAAATGCCACAAGAGTGCAGGTCGGCAAAAGATATTCATATTGCACTACACCTCGATATTCATTTTATTTTATTTTTTTTTTTCTATTAGTTTATTTTTACGAAAAGCAGATCACTCTGTGATGACTCTGTTCTTTGCTTAGGCCCCTGGGCATTGTGGGAACTGGCTGATCGGGTACAAAGGTCGCCTTTTCCGAAGGAATTACAAATCGCGGAGTGTCTGTCGACGACTTCATAATCCTCAGAATTAAATTGAAATGACATCAAATGTGGGAAAATGTTAATGACAATAAATTATGGGAAATTAGAAGTGATGTTTCCCCTTGCATATCGTCCACTAGAAATGTGCGCAGATGTGATTTGACGCGCCTTCTAGTATAGAACAAGAGCCCGATAGGAGAAAAAAGGCAATTATCTCACCGCAATTTTTGATTACTTTAATGAAAACTATGTATAATTAATAGTCGATATTGATGAGTCTGCCAAGTATAGGTAGAGGGAATAAAAAATGGTGGCTGTTTCAAAGCCATAAAAAAAACTAATTTTTCATTCGGAGCTCTATATCTTAAAAAGTAAGAACAACTGAAGAAAACCTAAGAGAACGTCATTTAAAGAAGAGTAAATTTGCTAAAATATGAGCTCTACTAGAGTTATTTACGTTAAATAGTTTTCGAGATATAGCTTTTCTAAAAAGCAACGTTTTATAAAAATGTTGTATGGGACGTACTGAAAGATCAGTTGTTAGTGAATTTATTGTGAAAACTTTATATCTCAAAAACCATTTGACGTACAGATGTCTATTAGCACTAAAATTAAAGCTAGTTTAATGAACTATAAAGTATTTTATGATGTTTATCTTCATAGGAGTAATAGTTTACATGAAATTTGCTAAAATAAATTGATTTAATGTTGTTTGAACCAATGTTCATTTGCCAAATTTATTCATTTATTCATATGTGAATACCATAAAAAATACTACCCCTACAAAGATAAGTGTCATAAACTTCTTTATAGTAACTTAAATTTCCTTTATATTGAGTGTTGGCAGACATATGTGCGTCTTATGGATCTAGAGATATATTTTTTCAAAAATCCAACATTTTATACCAACAACTAGAAATTAACAATTTGTGAGTTTATTTTGTCAAATATCATAAAAACTAATACTCCTACAAAGATAAACATATTAAATATTTTGTAGTAAATTTAACTAGCTTCAATTTGAGCGCTGGCAGACATCTGTACGTCCAATGGTTTCTGAAATGAAGTTTTTCATAAATCAAACTTATTGTCCGAACAACTATGAATCAATAATAAATAAATAATGGTCATAAACTTCTTTATGGCCCATTAAACTAGCTTTAATTTGAGTGCTAATCGGCATCTGTACGTCACATAGTTCCTGAGGTATAGATTTCTCAAAATAAATTAACTAACTACTAATCTTTCAGTAGATGTTTAAGAAATTTTGCTTTTTAAAAAGCTATATCTCGAGAACTATTGGACGTAAATAGCTCTTTCAGGGCTAATATTTCAGAAAATTTACTCTTCTTTAAATAATGTTCTCTTAGATTTTCTTGTGTTGTTAGTATTTTTCAAGATATAGAGCTCCGAATGAAAAATTTATGTTTTTTTAAGGTTTTGAAATAGCCGCCATTTTTTATTCTCCTTACCTATACTTGACAGCCTCATCAATTTTGACTAGTAATTGTACCTAGTTTTCATTAAAGTAATCAAAAATTGGGGTGAGATAACTGCCTATTTTTCTTCCCAGCTGTTGTAGTTGTAGGTCCTACGCGCCTGACCCACGGTTACCTTTTCGTAAAACACACCGAATGCCAAACATACAACACCATCAAATCTTTGCATGAATTATCAGTAATGAGTTGTAATCTAATTAGTAGCTAGAAAAATGGATTCCACAAGAATGTAATTATAATATAATTAATAATAAATTATTGTATAGGCTAGCATGTGAAGAAGTGAGAAGTTACAGTGTTGGTCTAATATTGCTGCTTCTTTATTGATAATGCTACTACAAGAATCCTGAGCCCTTTCTTTGAAAACTGAATGAAGGTTGTTAATTCATGCTATAAATAAAATATTATTGAGAAATGTGTTTCATAAATAAATATAATATAGATAATAATAAATAAATATTTTTTTTCATAATTCTAAAACAATTGACAATTTTTTTTTTTGTGTACCTTCATTAACTATATATATTTAGTGAGTCTTGTGTTTAACTATGTGCTCCTGGAAGTTTTAGATATTTAATTCAAACAAATCTACAATAATTACTATCCAATGTGTAGGCCTTTAATTAATTGTTAATAGGAAAAATGTGTACTATGTTAATGCTTTGAATATAAAAACCTTCTTTTTTTGAGCATTAAAAATATTGAACATAAACCTAAGACTTTCCATCCAATGTTTTTCTAAATATAGTCTTTATAAACAAGGCTCAACTTTGTCAATTTTTATAGTTTATAAATATTGCTTGGAACAAACACTCTTAAACTGAATGTGAGTATATATTACTAATACATAAAGAATAAAAAAATATTGATGTCACAAAGCTGTTTTTTGGTTATAAAACACTCTTAGGATTAAACAGAAAAAATGCACATACTTCGAAAAAATATTAATCAAAGTTACGTATATAATATGCACATATTAATTATCTTTACTAGATCCTAAAATATTACAAGTTGACTGAATATAATAATACTGGATGCAAAAGTTTGTCCATTTAGATCTTGAAATTTATATTTTTGTGGCCCATAAATTAATAAATAGGCTAATATGTGAACAATTGAGAAGTTACAATGTTGGTATCATTTTTGCTGCTTCTTTATTGATAATGCTACTCAAGAATCCTTTCCTCTTTCTTTGAAAATTGACCTCTGTTATCCTGTAATCTAAAGGTTGTTAATTCATATGTTTGGATGAGAAAAATGTTTTCTTCTCTATATGCGGATCTGATCGGCCCATATATTATTATAAATGAAATTATAAGTAATAACGTAAGAAAAACTAGTTCGAAAGGAAAAAGGGGTGTGCTGGTATCAGATAGAACGCCCGCTCCGTCAATATAAATGGGATCTCTCGTATAATTTTTTAGGAGAGCTGTGGTTAGCCAAGAAACCTCTTTCTTTTTATGTATTCGTTCTGTTTCATCTTTTCCTTTTATCATTTTCCTTTTTTGTTTTAGCCCTGTTTTAAATAGAAAAAAAAATAAAAGCTAGGCAATTAACAGAAACGTGTCCGTCCTTAATTCGAAGCCCCAGATAGGATCTCTATCTAATATTCATATTTATGTGAAGATGAAGAGAACCAGATTGTAAAATGTTTCTGTAATGTATTCCCACTGGATAATGATCTGTCAGCCGAAGAAATATGCCGTAGAGGATCGGAAATCCTCGGTGGCCCTCTATTGTTTTTTGTAATAATTATCTGAGGCAGCGTTATCTCCTCAGCAGCCGCGGGCGATATTCTCTCTAATACGGCTCGGAAATAATGTTTCCATGCCTTGTCCCTACTAGTTCTATTCGGAGCCACGAGCGCTCTGCCTTTCCAAGAAAAAAATCGCAAAAAAGATATTTGCATAACTCCAATTTTCTTCGAAGTCTGTTCCAAACGTATTTTGGCTATTCATTCGTTTTGACAGCCTTTAAGGTGCAATCGTGTGTTTTAAAATTCAACAAAAAATATAAAGAAACCTTCGACTCTTTATTTTATAATTTATTTATGAATATTTACAACTGCATTATAATATGTACAACCAGTAAATTTTCTGTTAGTTATAAAATGGCATGATACAAAAATGTGGAAAATAAACCCACTGATAGAACTCCAATAACATTTCTAGTCGAAAAAATCTCGAGGTCATCTTCTTTTCAGACAAAAAGGAGGATTATCAGGTAATGAAGCAGAAACAAGTGAGTTTGGGTGGTTGGGTAGTTCATCATGGAAGAATTGGTATCTGGTTCTGACCAAATCGGCAACATGTGGGACATTGAGGTCCTGATGGATGACTTGATTTGTGACCGACTTAGGAGCATCAAGGATTTTGGACTGTAAGGAGGGGAATTCAATGGTTCAGTGGAGCCCCTAAGCTCAACTCCATGTGTCCATATAGGCCTTATTATAGTCATGTAGATCAGTTTTTTGTAATGGATTGGAAGTTTTGACCGTTTGTCTTGTAAATGTTGTAATATTCGGAACCGACGAGGCGTTTTCTGTCTTTTCAGTCTTGTATGAGGATTCCAAATAATCGTTTAAAAAAAAACAATAAAAAAACTGGGTGCGGGTAAGGAATAGACCTAAGATAATTATGATGAAGAAACAAGCTATATTTTTTTATTTATTCAGAAAAAAAAATATTTATAATCAGAAGAAGAAATATTTTTAAAATAATCAAATTAATTTTAGACCATGATTAAGAAGACTATATTTTAAACTTTTGAATTTGTTGTATCCTTGATGCTCTTTATTAAGTTACAAATAAAGTCATTCACAAAGACCTTAACATTCGTTGCAGATTTTGGTCAAAACAGATATGCGTCTTTTCATTCCAAACTCCTTAACCATCCTAACCCATTAATTCTTAATCTTTCATCCTTAACGATCCCTGATAATCCTCCGAGGCGTCTGAAAAGAAGATGGCAACGGGACCTTCTAATTTAAACCACCAATGGGTGGTTCCTTCCCAAGATTTTCAAGTGTATATGAAACATACAACATATTTACTTATTGTATTATTTTGTACAGTTGTAAATTACATTAAATAAATAAAAAGGATTAAAATAAAACCCACGATACACTACTAATCCCTCTTATTAAATAACAGGGTCACCGAATTAAGGAAAGTTATTAGTCATCGTTATGAGAACAGTAATTAATAAATGTTAAATAAGTAATTATTGAAATTAGCTATATAAAATTTAATATGTTAAAAGAACTAATTATGTAAATATTAATCATGAAGGGAGCCCCGCTTACGAAATTTGAGCGTTCATTAATAAGTATATAACGGAAAATTTCCTACGCATCTGGAACTTCTTACAAGCTATTTATAATTGTACAAACACGACATTTTCATCTATCTTGTTTTTCAAAATATCATGAGGCCAAATCACACCTGTTTCAATAACTGAATTCAACATCATTTGTGCTATTCAAGAATTGTTAGTTTTTGTTTTGTTTTTTATCCTTTTATCTAAAAATCTTGACTGTTCCACTTTTTTTTTTTAATGCGCAACTTTATTGTTTGTATAGTCGTTCCCTACAATAAGAAAACAGTTTTTTAGAAAAATGAATTTATTTATATAATTATTAAAAAAACTACAATGTACGGAGTATAATTTATTGGAGATATCACACATTCAACATGAATAATAAATTAAAAATAAAAATAATACCAAGATTACTGAAAATTAGATGAATGTCGATAATTAATAATAATAAGACACTAGTTCGAATCCGGCTGTTTCAGGTAATTATTTATTCTGTTACTGTACCCGTGAGTTAACCCTGTGGATTAACTAAAGCCCTCTAAGGTCCTCCCAGCCTAAGAAAGTGTAACTATAATTGGGGAAAAATCTAGCGCTCGAGCCTGATTCTGACCAAATCAACTTCTTTCACTACCTTAGGTCTAGTAACAGTATAGTACTTTCTTACAAAGTAGTGCACGCCTGTCTCTTCCTTGGTTTTAGCGTTGTAGATTTTTTTTTTATTTAATAATACTGAGTACTAGGCAATATATAACAAGATCTAGGCTTGTTATTGACAGTTCTCTGTCGTATCGGGTTCTGTTCTCTTCCTGAGTTGGACAACTTGACAAGAAATTATAATAATCCTCCAATGCAGTTTTATCACTAGCTGGGTAACTTCCTCTTGTAAAGGAAGTCAAAGATAAATGGGAATCTATGTGGAACGAAAGCCCTATGAGCAAATTAAAAATTATTAAAAAGGATGTCAAGCCCCGGGGTACCTCCAGTCGCAAATGCCCTAGAGAGGAAGTTGTACTGACTAGGCTGAGAATAGGTCACACGAGGCTCACCCACTCCTATCTTATTTCAAAAGAAACGCCTCCGAACTGCCAGTATTGCAATAACAATTTAACAATAAGCCATGTTTTCCAACGATGCCCATATTTTACACCACACCTCAATTGGGACTAAGCCAAGATATCTCAAAAACCATTGGAGACGATGATAAGGCAATAGAATTGGTGTTTCGGTTTTTGAAATCACAAAATTTACTGACAAAAATATAACTTGATCGGAAGAAAAAAAATAAAATTTAACGAATATTAGCAAAATTAAATAAATATACATGGCGTTGATGACCAATGAAGTTTGGCGCCACTAAACAACCAAACAAACAAACAAACTAGCTGGATAAGACTTAAATTATTTTTAAAAACAATAAAAAAAAGTCCCAAAAATACTCAATTGTTTCGCCGAAGAGGAAAATTAAAATAAAAAAAATGAATTGTATAATTTCATAATTATTATAACTTTAATTAATTTTTAAATAACATTTATATGGTATACTGGTATTTGGTAGGGGAACAACTCCGGCAAGTGGGCCTAGAGGTCCTTTTTGCCATCCCCTGGCGGCTACCTAGGTTGCCGCCGCGAACTAACCAACAGTAAGGTGTCAAGAGTCATTCCTCGGGAATTCAGTCAAAATGAATATTGACTGACCCAGGTGGGAATCGAATCCACTATGTTCTGAACCGCGCACTAGGACCTACGCACTAACCAGCACGGCCGTGACGCCCCTTAATATGAGAATTAATTAGTAAGTAAATAATATACATAAACGAAAAATCAAAAGAAAGACATAAAATATCTAATGATAAGTAGTTAACCTTGGATTATATATTTAATTGTATATTTATGTACATATATATGAGAATATTAGAGGTGTGGTCAGTGAAGGACACAAATAAGTTGAAACTTATTTATTAGGTCCAACGTTTCGGCCAAAATTTTAGGGCTAAGAAGAAAAATAGGATATAAAAAGAATGAATAAATGGAACTACAAAATAATAAGAAACGTAAAGAAATAGTATTGAATAAAAAGCATGGTGTAAGATTATAAGAATATTGAAACCGAATTTAATAAAATATAAGGAAAAAGTAATATTAAAATAAAAAAGAATAAATAAAATAATATAGATATAAGAATTAACTTAATAACGACAAGTGCAAAATAGGAAACATTTAAAAATTGAAGGAACATAAAGTTATAGTAAAAACATATATGTTATTAATCAAATATATATGTACAATTACATAATTATAATAAGAATTAAAAAAAAAAACATTCTAACATATTTAATTAATCACATACACGGTTTTTCTTTATATTTTTATATTACTTCAATTTTTAAATAATTCCAAACTTTTTTCTTGTGGTGTTTTAATTGATTCTCATATGTATATTATTTTATTTTTTATTCTTAACTTCAATATTATTATATTCCATATATTACTGTATTATTATTTATATTTTCAATATTCAGGCACACATAACATCTATTGAAGAATGGTGTAAAAACTGGAGAATCAAAATAAATCCAGACAAATTCTACCAGATCACCTTTACTCTCCGTCGTAAACCTCTACCCTCCTGTCCTACAGTATCCTTTCAAAATACTCCAAAAACGCCTGTTGAACAGATACTTAGGACTCCATCTTGACAAGAGACTTACTTTGAATCCACTCACAAGACTGAAACGACAAGAAACTGCTCGTAGATCCCGATTGCTACAACACTTACTTGACAAACGCTCTAAACTTCCCATTCACTACAATGGGAATTCTTATGGTGAGTGGATGTTCGGGTTACATGTTTCTCAAACTTTTTAGAGAGCTCAACGAATCTGAGATTATTACTATAGTCTTCTAAATTACTGAAAAGCAAAAATGGGGGGCTGATGCTATCGCGTGAAGTTCGGTGGTGTATATTGAGCTTAACTTGTGTAATTTAAACTTGTAGGTTGAATTGTGAGTGACGAAAGATGAGGCGGTCGAGCTTTCGGATTTGCAACCATCAGTGTATATTTAAAAATAATCCGGAATATTTTCTAGAAGACGCGATAACCGTTCTTCATACTTAATAGATGTGGTCTTATTTTTGTGCATAAGTGACATATGTAGCATGTAGCATAGATAGCATGTAGATCTTTTTTGTTGTTCTTTAACTCCATTTAATGACTATGATTAATTATATTCTGATTAAAAGTAGCTATATATATATATTGATATATGCATGTGTGTATGTATACAGTGAAGTTTTACTTATACGAATGAAAGTTTGGATCCGCTTTATATACATATTAGTAAATATACACATAATGTTGTATGATGCATTTTCTTCAATACTACTAATGTACCCAAATTATCTGTTATCTTCATATATTCCTCTTCTGTTCTTTTTTTCCTGTAATTCCAATTAATGATAATTTATCTTGTTTTTGTTCTTAGTCCTGAGGATGGCCAGAAATTCTGGCTGAATCGTTGGCACTTATAAATACGTTGTTACTTATTTGTTTTTCTCAAATCCTTTTTCGTGGAAAGTTTGGATTCATATATTACACCTGCATAGTATCCAAAGATCTGCTTTAAAGAGGTGTACGTTCATAGAAGTTTTATTATCTCTCACTAGCACGCCGTGCCCAAGTACAGAGACTTTTGTTCCTCCAACATTAACTAAAAAGGATTCCGAGTTAGAGCTCATCAACAGAAATAGAATTCCACATATGGTCTACCAATTACGCCGTTGGGGAAAAAATTTCCAGATGTACGTGACGTTTTTAATGACAAGAGCAGCTGTACAAACTTGATATGACAAGTGAAATTTCATCTGTTAACATCCATAATCCGGGCAGAATTTCGATTCTCGGTATGAGCA
The DNA here is from genome assembly GCF_000696795.3 of Halyomorpha halys. NCBI lineage: Eukaryota > Metazoa > Arthropoda > Insecta > Hemiptera > Pentatomidae > Halyomorpha > Halyomorpha halys. The sequence continues at coordinate 207,191 of NW_027105599.1, read as the reverse complement.
TGACCTAATTCTGTGTCGAAATATCATTTTTGGGATTCGAGATAAATAATAGAGTGTAAAATTTCAGATAATAAACTGTAAAATTGTAAAATAAAAAATAATTTAATATCTGATAAGGTTCGATTTAAAGTCTAGATTGATTTTATTTTAATTATATAATAAAAAATGTATTTTACCACTCAGGTGGACACTGATGACCAAATAGAACAATGAACTGACTGGAGTGATTGGAGTGTAGATAATTTCAATGGCCCACGTGACAAATCCACCGTTCCATTTTTTACCGATAGTAGCTATTTATTCCAAGGTAAAAACGTCTTGACACTCTCAACTTTTCAATGTACATATTAGTATAACTTGATAATTAATGAAATCAAAATAGCATTTTAATTTTATTACTCATCATTTAAATTTTCTTCGGCACCTCTCATGTTTATTTCTTTATTTACTTGAACACTGTCTGTTTTTTTAATCTTTAATTTTTTTTTTTGTATAATTCTTAATTTTATAATATTATATTTTATCTTCTATTGTTATTAATCATCTACTATCTACTTAGTTTATTGTTATATATGTTTCCAAGTTTATTAATTATTGTTTTTTTCTGGATTATGGTTGTTATCTCGTTGTTTTTTTTTCTGCCTTGATGAAGACCTGAAATTCTGATTGAAACTTCGACACAAAGAAATATGTTTAGTTTATTTGTGTATATTTTGATAACCCTCCCCCTCTCCCCCATCATCTTCTCCTCACGTTTTTTATTTTTTGTCCGTTAATTGCTTCCTTGCCAAAGGAATAATAAAGACCTAAGATGGTGCAAAATGGTATTTAGTCACCAACAGCATCAGCAGTCTCTACTCATTCCAGCTTTACTTATAATACAAAAAGGTGTACGGATGTGCTATAGGGAGGAGGTACACTACGAGACTAAGTGAGACATAAAGACGACAATCCGGGGACTCCAGGGATGCCGGCGAGGAGACATTCGGGTTCTTCAGGAGCCCTAATGGGAGTGGAGGCGGGAGTCAAGGAATCTTGGAGGAGGCAATAAAACCACTGGAACAAGGTCACACGCTGCAACGAGCAGACTCGTTAATTTTAACTGCTGCTGATTATATTGCAAGAGTTGAATCGGATCTGTCGGAACTGAACCGCTTCACTGATTTAGTTCTTTATTGTCGGGGATTAGTTCTAACTACTTTCGGACTAGTCATTAAATTATATCTTATATAAATTTAAAATTAATATATTTCTGAAGTTCTAAGATAGTGATAGCTTTCGAAGTAATAATAAAAGTACACTAAAGCCATTTAAAGCGGTAGATATCGGAGGAGCACTCATTCTAATTCAGATTCGAATAGAGTTAATTTAAATTATTTGTTCAACAAGTTGTATATATTTGAAAATAATCAACGTGACAATTGAAGAATTTACTTTTAAAAATAAAATAAAAATTGAAAAAGTACATAAAATATCAGAAAGACTTATTGATTAGTAAAAAACGCAGTGGTGGTAAAAAAGAAAGTCACCGACAAAGGTACCGGAGTGGCTGGAATTTTAGGAGTGTTATAGAGTTGATCTCAATCCTTCAAATATTGCCGATCTGTTTGTCCGCTGTCAGATATAGCGTAAAAGAATCGGAAAAAATATTCTTGAAAAATGTCTCCGATTTAGTTTTTTGTTGTACGCAAGCTTATGTACGGTAAACACAGTATTTAAACGATAATTTAGATTTGATATCGATGCAGTCGATTTTCCGGAGTATTTTCTATTTATATATTGTACATTATAGCTAACAATAGTGATTTATTTATTTGATATTAAACATTTCATTGATTCAATGAATTAAATCAAGATCGTTAGAGCCGTTTTGGACTAGTGACGCGCTGAGAGGGATGCCCCGGGATCTCATAGAGTCCTGCTCTACCCCTCATAGGTAGGGGATAGAGTAGGCTCGGGTATCCTCAGGTCGATAGTATAAATGTGACAAGTGATTATTTTTTTTTATTATTGTTATAATTTTTTTCTTAATTTACATAGTTTGATTTCATTTTTTAAAATTTTTTTATCCTTCTGTTTATATTTTTTTTTCTCATTTATTTGTTTATTTTTTTTTAATAATTTATTTATTGATACTTACAACTGTATACATATATACACATCAAGTAAATTTGCTGTAAGTGATATTATGACATGATAAAAACATGTGGAGAATCTACCCATTGATAGAACTCCTAAAACATTTCTAAAGGAGAAGATCTCGAGGCCATCTTCTTTTCAGACGCCTAGGAGGATTGTCAGGTAATGAAGCAGAAACAAGTGAGTTTGGGTGGTTGGGAAGTTTATTATGGAAGGATTGGTTTCTGGTCCTGGCCAAATCGGCAACATAGGGGACATTGAGGTCCTGATGGATGATTTGATTTGTGACAAAGTAAGGAGCATTAAGGATTTTACGAAGGATTTTGGACTGTAAGGATTGGATTCTGGAGGAATTAGATAGTTAGTGGAGCCCCATAGCTCAACTCCGTATGCCTGTTTATTTTTAATCTTATTTTTTTTCTTTTAATTTTAGTATGATTTTCATTAGTTATCACTATTACCTATTGCCCAACAACGTTGTGGCAGATTACAATCTACATGTAATATTTATCAATAAATACAGTTTAAAAAAAAAAAAATGGAACCGTTTAGGAGAAAATCGAAACAACATGAAAAATCGATTCTATAAAGTGGCACTCCCGGTAGATCAATTAGCGAAAAAGTTGCTGTAACACCCACAACTAATTTCGTTTTTAATTTAGGTATTCTGTAGAAAATATGTATTTTCTTCGAAACATTCCATATATAGTTGTTAGTTTTCTTTTCAAAAACCTTCTTTAAACCAAATAAAAATTGTTATACAGTATTTAGTTTATTTTCATACTTTCTTAAGTATAATTTCTCAATGTTTGTATTATTTTATAATTAATATTTTTGTTTTAAAATTTATGTAAAAATATATTTTTTAAAAATATAAATCTCGACCTATTAACAAATATCGGAACAGGAACCAATATGCCAGGTAATAAAATTGAATTAAAAACAAAACTGATAAATTTCATCAATTTATTTTCCTTATTGGGGATGGTAAAAAAGGCATTTAAGATATTTCTTTATCTCTAGGATGCGAATCAGCAGGTGCAAGAAGAAGCACATATGAAGGTAGCTTCGGCTTTTACACAAACACATATCAGGAGATAAGAAACACAAAAGTCTTGTTGCTCCTCGAACACGACTAGACCATTAGCAAGAACAATTGTTGGGGGGCCCCCTACACCAATGAGTAGGAACCATATTTAGCACGCTAAGCATCTAATGGCTAGCTAAGTTTGGACTATAGCTGCCCGACCATCTTGTACCATTAATATATAACGAGGCGGGATGTTCCTCAGGAGTTTGCTCTGCGGTATAACAGAAGTCCGTGTCCTGCAGTTCTCACGGCCGTGTTCTAGGAAGAGCCGATAGTCGTGGCTATAACAGTACGGCGCTATCATCGAACGTTTCTCTAATAATTATGAAATTGAAATAATTAATAATTACCGGATTTTATTGTAGTAAAAAAATAAAAATATGCAAAATTGTATAGTAAAAAGTAAATTTATTGTTAATTTATGATGTTAATGTGTACATGGAAAGCTTATCTAACTTTCTATGAAACGAAATAAACGCACTTTTTTTTTATTTGCTTAGTCATGTTTGAAGGCGTAAAATCTTTTGGTCATCTACGCCTATAGATTATTATAAATATAAAGTTACACACACTCACATTAACTCACGCACATTAAAAAAAAAAAAAAAACTAAATAAAACTTATAAGACAATAATAATAATAAAATTTAAATACCAATGTGACTTCAGCTTCCTCATCTGTAAGAGCTTTTTAAAATTTTGGGTCAATCCTATCAAACAGCTTACGACTAGTAAATAGTGATAGTATTAAATAAATCAAAATTGTATCCTTGTATAGTCTCAAAACTTTTTATTACATCAACAGTCCAACGTTTCGGCCATTTCGGCCATCCTCAAGGACAATCTTCAATATAAATTCTCACCTCACATCAGAATTTAAAAATTGTTTTGCAGGCTAATCTGCCGAGGTCATTAATTATAAGTCAAACACACCCTATTTTCTAAAAATTCATAAATATTTAAAACTTTTAATTTTCAATTTATCCATACTAAATGTATATTGCAGATCGTCCTTGAGGATGGCCGAAACGGCCGAAACGTTGGACTATTGATGTAATAAAACGTGTTGAGACTATACAAGGATACAATTTTGATATATTTAATAAACTATTATCAGTCTCAAGAAATTGAAAAAAATATATTTAAAGTGAAAGTATTGTTCGGAAACATGTTTAATAGTAAGAATGGGCTGGCAATATTGGTATGTTGGAGGTGGCAGGTTTTTGACCAGTTGAGAGAGCGTGGGGGCAATAAGGCCTATTCTTAAGCGGGTTAGAGCAACTTAGCTGCGGTAGGATTTACTTATCTTTTGATATTTTTTTATTCCATATTCCAATTTTTTTTATATGATTCTATCCCGGTCATTTCAAACAAATTTCAATTTCACTTACGCCACCAAGTTTTGCGTGAATGATGGGCTAATGATGAAATTGTCATTATTTTGGAGATTTTCGTTACAATTAGAAAATCTTAAAACCATATAAAAATTATCGAACAATCAAATTATTTCAATGAGAACAGAACCTAGCTGGTATTAATTGGTTAATTTATTAGTAAATTTTCGATTCTATCATTCATTACTCGATTTGTTATTAATTATTATTCAATTCATTTATACATATATACATACACACAAGCATAAATAAATATATATAGCTAATTTTAATCAGAATATAATGAATCATAGTCATTAAGTGGAGTTAGAGAACAAAAAAAAAAAACTACAGGCATCTTGTTATGGTTATTTGGTGAATAAAAATCAGGTAAAATAGTAAGAAAGTACCTGATCAAATATTTCTTTTTTAGTTTTATTTGTGATAATATATTCATTAGCTGTCTTGGAAATAAATAATTATCATTATATTATTATTATGTAAAGAATAAACAATTTGGAATTAACATTAAAAATTTATGAAGCTTTCGTCTATATTTTACATTATAGTTAGTTATTTCTTTTCAAGTTGGAATAAATTTCGAAAAAATATTTCTTTAATATTATTAAAAAAAAATAGATATCATTAGACCTTGAGTTTGATATATATTTTTTGCTAATGGCTACCCCCTTCTCTACGTGGCTTATCTTAATTACGAATATTATGATATAAGGCACATTATGATCCAATCATTATGGAATATATTTCCCGATAAATCATTCACATGTCGAGAAATATATACTTGTTTTAACCAAGCTCATTTAAAAAAAAAAAATTATAGAAATAATATCTGTATAGTAAAATATTTAGCAACCATACAGCAATCTAGATGAGCGAGTCACGAAGAGTTCGATATCTTTTCATTTCACAATATTGTAGACAGTAACAAGCAGTGAATGTGTGAATTGTTTCTCAATCCAGTAATGATATAGGTCAGATATAAGGATCATGTTTATGTTTTTTTTATATAATTTTATACTATCAGAATCTTCATATACTGTGAGGCTTGTATTCAAAAGAAATAATATTTTATCCGCTATACAGATGTGTCCGTTAAGGAGGGGTTAATTTAAGATGACTAAAATTTAAATTAATCTATAATATACCTTGTAAATAATTAAAAATAATAATAATAATAATAATATTTGGTTTACAATTTACAATGGTCGAATTCAAAACTAGGTAATTCTCATTTAACCATCGTATTTCATTTTGAATATATTATTATAAGTGTGATGCATATTTCAAAGTTTTAATGCCAGACGTTAAAACAACCATCCTCATGATTTAGTACTACTGGGTAAAGATGAGAAAACTATAAAACCTAATAAAATAACGTTGACAAAAGTTAAGTCACTAGTTCTAATAGGGAAGTAGGTATTGAAATAAATATGGATTTAACAAAACATATAGTGATATAGTTATAAGAGTAATTAGTTTAAAGCATATAGACAGTTTATTTTTTTAGGTTATAAGTTAACTAGAAAAAAACTGAATTGATGAAGAAATTAAGGACAGGTTAGAGATGGGAAATGCTTGTTATGTTTCAATTTTGAAATTAATCCAGGATCTTTTTTTAATTTAATACCAGAACGGCCAGGTGGGCCTTACATGGTTAATGTAAGAGGTACATTTCATTATTTAACAATTGATTATGGGGGGGGGGAAGGGTATAGTCCCATACATAAGACACACCTAACTATACAGCGTTATAAATAAAAAAAAATTAAAATAATATTTATAGATAAAAATAATAATTCTTAATAAAAATGAATGTAAAGTTTTTCTTATTAACTTAACTTTTTTTTTTAAATAATTATTATTTTTATCTATAAATTTTATTTTTATTTATAACGTTTTATTTAATTAGGGGAGCCTTATGCATGGGACTATACCCTCACCCCATAACCAATTGTTAAATAATAAAATGTACCTCTTACATTAACCATGTAAGGCCCACCAGGCTGATCTGGTATTTATTAAAAAAAAGATTTTAGAGTAATTTCAAAATTGAAACATAACAAGCATTTCCCACCTCTAACCTGTCCTTAATTTCTCCATCAATTTCGTTTTTTTCTCGTTAACTTAGAACCTAAATAACAATGACATTTATGAATTTAAAAAAAATAAATAATTGACTTCTAATGGGAAAAAAAGTTAATTTAAGAAAAAGATGAAAAATTTTTTTAAAAAATAAAATAAAATTTTAGAGTGACAATAACAGAACTGATAAATATAGCACTTATAACAGGATGTCCTCCTGCAGCAGCCTGGGCTTCAGTCTTCGGGTTGTAGTTGGGTTTCCCAAGTTGCAGGCCACAACCCCTTTAAATGTCGGTAACTGGGAGTGGAACTTCATGAACCTTTTTTGATGTAATCCTATATTGTCTCCATTTGTAATTACCGATGCTATTTGATGTTTCTTAAAACGAAGGAACTAGAAACCTAAAAATGTTAAAAACAATCACAGTGTAATCCTGGTAATGCGAACACTCCAGTAATTCGAATTGGAGTAAAAAAAAAAAAAGTTGCTTTTTAATAGTCAGCAGTTCACTTGTGTAAACGACATTTGTAACTTCTCGATCTATAGGGAAAATATTGTAGTCACGTGAAATCGAAAGCGGAAATTATTAAACTATTTTCATATCGGGTAAATCTAATTTCTATGAAAGTGTTCATAATATATTTTATTACAATTATAAATAAATAATATTTATTCTGTGAACTATGATACTGGAAAACTAATTTAATTAATAGTATAAATGTGTGTAATATAAATTTTATTGGTGATCTCTGTTTCTGAAGAAGTATCAGCAAAAAAATAAATAATCGACTTCTTTAAAAATGTTAATTTTTTTAAACTTCAAACTCAAATTTTCAATAAAATGGTAAAAAAAATTAATAAATAAAAATGTACATAACTAATTTTATTTATTAAATTATTAATTCACATTGTTGAATTTCTTTCACCATTTTTCCTAATACTTTCTCTAGTCCAAACTTTTAGGATTGTTTCTGATCTTGTAGATTTATGTATAGATGGTATCTGGACATACGGAGTTGAGCTTTGGGGCTCCACTAAACCATTAAATTCCTTACAGTCCAAAATCCTTCCTAAAATCCTTAATGCTCCTTACTTTGTCACAAATCAAGGATCCATCAGGACCTCAATGTTCCATATGTTGCCGATTTGGCAAGAACCAGATACCGTTCCTTCCATAATAAACTTCTCAACCACCCAAATCCATTTGTTTCTAACCAGGCTTCTCCTTCATGGATATAATAATCCTCCTAGTCATCTGAAAAGAAGATGGCCTCGAGATCTTCTCCTCTAGAAATGTTATTAGAGTTCTATCATTGGGTAGATTCTCCACTTGTTTGCATCATGTCACTATGTCATCTACAGCAAATTTACTTGTTGTATATATGTGTATACAGTTATGAATAACAATAAATAAATTTAAAAAAAAAAAAAAAATGTATAGATGGGCATACAGAGACATCGGTTAGCGGTATCGGTATTAAACTTCTAGGTTCACTAAACTATTACTATTATTTCACTGGGACTAATTAAAGTTATCCTTATATTCAAATTTAAATAATTTTCTAAAGTTCACTAAACTTTTGTCGTGGACAGAACTTCAGTTTTGTAGCATCTTTTCGACCACGTTAATCCGTCCTGAAATTTAAAATTAAAATTTATTTAATAAATTTATCGTTTTCGCTTTGCTTGACAGTTTAAGAGCTAATAAGAACTAATAAGGAAAACACAGATTTTATTTTTAGAGGCGAGTTTTTGCTGAAAATTTCCTGTTGATTCAGAATCTCATTTAATACAGAACACATACATAAATTTCAATCAAGGAGCAAGTTTAAGAAAGTTCTAGGTTCATATACTTTATAACTTGACAACAATCACCAGGGAAAAAATAAATGGCGGCAACAGAAAAAAATTAATCTAAATATAAATATGAATAGTTATGCAGAGAAATCAAAGCAACATGCTCCATGCCGTTGGGAAGCTATGGATTGGTATAGAAAGTCGTATTTTACTGACTTGTTGCAGGCCCTTAACATCAAACATTTTACATAGAAAGTGTTTCAAGAATATTAAATAATATTTCAAAAAGGGGCGAAAAAAACTGAACTGGAAATTCACATTTATAAGAAAACATCCTTCTGAAGTTAGGTTTGTTTTAAGAAGTTTAAGAAGATTTCATTCCTCTTGAAATAGATATAGAGAAACTAAAAAAGATTTTATATAACACAAGTAAATAATATAAAGTTAATTTATGCAATTTTGTAGTAGCATTGTGAAAAAAAAAATAATCCTCCATTAATTATTTTTAAAGGTTTTTTAATTTTTATTTATTTCGAAAAGTACATCCAATATACTACGACCAGGGCCCTGTTTCATAATAAAGTGCAAACTAATACTACTAGTCTTGTCGATTTATCTTAATACAATTACACTGACTTGTACAATAGTAACTTGTACTTTAGTATTTTTTAACTCCAGTAATATCACTAATAGTCCTCTCTATTATGAAAAAAAAAATAAGTATTTGTCTAATTAACACGCTGTTTCTATACTTGTGTTTTGAACTAATACTATTAGCTTTCATTATGAAGCTAAGGGCCCAGATGACAACATCCAAAATAACTAACATAAATGAAATGAGTTAGTACCCGAATCAATTTCTAGCGATAAAACTAATAATTTAATTAATTAAATACAACTAAATAAAAAATAAAAATAAAATAAAAAAATTAAAGTATTTATATTATATCTATGTGATTGATTAATATAATGTGCCATGTACCAACCAAAATTGTTTAGGTAGCACTACGTTCCAGACATTAAGAATTCCTGTCAAACATTTCTTCTATATACGTGACATCAACATGCACTAACTTATTAGAGACTGAATAAACTAATCTTTTAGGTCTAAAAATAATTTGCTGTCTCAACTATAGGAAGCCGTTTATCACTCAATGTTTTTTCTTTTTAATGAGGTACACTGCTGAAAGTTAAAAAAACAAAAAAATCAATGAATCCATTCTGCACCAAAGCCAATACTATAACTTACAAGAAGCAGTCAGATAAAATCTAATAGAGGGAACCTTTTCAAATTCATCAGATAAACACAGCAGAGCTTTGCAATATTTCTATTTTTCCTTCGGAGTACGTTGTCGTAAACAACAACAGTCTTTGTTCTCTTCTATTTCCATAGTGTGTATTTTAAAACAACTCAGTCCAAAGGCTCATAGGAAACTTCTGTGGATTTATCTTGATGCAATATATTACAACGTTGTATAAATGAATGTATACAAATATAGGTATTCTACGAATCAGGTATTTCCAAAGATTCATTTACATGAGTCAGAATTGAGTGAGACTATTTAGAGCCGGGAAGAAAAAAAGGCAGTTATCTCACCCCAATTTTTGATTACTTTAATGAAAACTATGTATAATTACTAGTATAAAGTCATGAGTCTGCCAAGTATAGGTAGGGGGTATATAAAATAGCTGCTGTTTCAAAACCTTAAAAACAAATTAATTTTTCATTCGGAGCTCTATATCTTAAAAAATACCAACAAAACTAGAAAATCTAAAAGAACATTATTTAAAGAAGAGTAAATTTTCTGAAATATGAGCCCTAATAGAGCTATTAACGTCCAATGGTTCTCGAGATATAGCTTTCTGAAAAGCTACATTTCTTAAAAATCTAACAGTAGAAAATCTACTAGTAGTTAGTTAATTTATTTTCAGAAATCTATATCTTTGGAACTATGTACCATGTAACGTACTATAAAGTAGTTTATGACTTTTACCTTAGTAGGAATAGTATTTTTCATGATATTTCCTAAAATATATTGATTTAAAGTTGTTCGTATAAAATGTTCGATTTTTGCAAAAAATATATCTCTATATCCATAAGACGCACATATGTCTGCCAGCACTCAAAATAAGGGAAATGTAACTTACTATAAAGTAGTTTATGATACTTATCTTCGTAGGGATAGTAGTTTTTATGATATTCGCATATGAATATAAATTTGTCCGAACAACTGTAAATCATTTTATTTTAGTAAATATCATGAAAAATACTACTCCTACGACGATAAATGTATTTAACAACTTCATGGCCTATTAAACTAGCTTTAATTTGAGTGCTGAAAGATATCTGTACGTAAAATGGTTTTTGAGATATAGATTTTTCAAAATAAATTCACTAACTTCTGATTTTTCAGTACGTTCTGTACAACATCTTCATAAAATATTATTTTTTAAAAAGCTATTGTTGCTCGTAGTTTCAAAGATACAGAGCTCCAAATTAAAAATTAATTATTTTCAACGTTTTTAAAAAGCCACGATTTTTTATTCCCCCCACCTATACTTGGCAGGCTCATCAATTTTGACTAGAAATTATACGAAGTTTTCATTAAAGTAATCGAAAATTGGGGAGAAATAACGGACTTTTTTCTCCTCTTGGGCTCTTGGACTATAAAGACAATCTCGGACAGAACCAGCCGATCTTAGTTTGGGAGGTACTATTAATAAAATATAATTAAAAACAATAATAATTAGTTAGTAAATTATATATTAATTACAATTAGAGCATATTTTAAATTCAGATGGATAATCATGAGGTTTCAATGGGAGGGGGAGGGATGCGGAAGGAGAGTAAATTCACCAACTTATAATTATAATAAAAAGCATGTCAGAGTTTCGCTTCATCATCCAGAAAATTAATGACTTAGAAATATCTTCAAAACTTTCTATCCACTAATGACACCGGATCGTCTACATTACACTTTCCTTTTCGACTAAGTGTAAATTTAAATGAAGTTTAAAAGAAGATCTAGCTAATGGTTATTGAAATTTGAGAATGATAAATTTGTAAGGCAAACTGGAAACCGATCCCTTAGGAGCGAGCTAAAAGTTAACAGATAATAATAAACTTTCGCCGTCTCGGTCCAGGGGCGAAGGAAATTCAAATAGTCAAAACGTGGAATGTGAGAGGTCGTCTACCCTTCCCATTTCGCAAGATTAAAATTTATTTAGAAATTTCTAAAATATTAAAAGGGGTAATGTCAATTTTTTTAATTTTATTAAATTAAGTTGTTTATGAAAACTAAATACCATCACTGGCTACTCGATAATTAAATTTTAATTAAGAATACAGAGCTCTTAAACTTATTTAAGTAAGAAAAAGTTTTTAACTTAAACATGAATGCGATGATTTATAGCACCCGTACGTACTCTCACAAGTAAAATCAAATCTGTAGTTATTCAGATTGTTTAATAACTATGAATATCATGATTGATTCATTTCATTTTTCAAATATCAACTTCGCCGTGGATTGATTTAAGAAAAAAAAAAGATTGAATGAACATAGTTCATTTTATTTATCAAGTACGGAGTTGAGCTTTGGGGCTCCACTAAACCTTCGAATTCCTCTCGTATCCAATCTTTACAATCCAAAATCCTTCGTAAAATTCTCAATGCTCC
>NW_027105599.1:176405-194963 GCF_000696795.3 Halyomorpha halys | reverse complement strand
ACTACTCTTATGAAGATAAACGTATGAACTACTTTATTCTAAATTAAATTAGTTTTAATTTGAGTGCTAGCAAAAATCTGCATATCTAATGGTTCCTGAAATATATTTGTTCATAAATCAAAACTTTTGTCTGAACCACAAGAAATTAATTTGTTTCTAAAAAAAAAATTGGTAAATACCAAGGTATCTACTACTCTAATGAAGATAAACGTATGAACTACTTTATTCTAAGCTAAATTAGTTTCAATTTTAGCGCTAGGAAAAATCTGTATATCTTATGGTTCCTGAGAAATAGATTTCCCAAGATAGATTTTCTAACTATTAGTTTTTAGTACATTTTTTATGAAATGTATCTTTTTAAAAAACTGTTTCTCGGGAACTACTGAACGTAAACAGGTTCATTAGGATTATATTTTATTTGGTTTTCTTGTGTTTTTGGTAGTTTTAACGATACGGAGCTCGTTTACGGAGAAGTAAAGAAAAACTATGAGGTATGATTTTATTAACTATATATAGTATATACGAGGTAGAATAGATAAATTATTGTGTATAGTAAAGCATTGGAGAATTAGGTATAGAAGTTATTAGAGCTATACTTTACTGAATAATCATATAGAAATATTACATTAAAACATGTTTCAACTACAAATCACGATCATAATTCAGAATAAAAAAAATTCTTCAGTTAATATAATGATTTGAAATTGAGATTTTCATCCTTGAAAATTTCAATCACATCTTTTTTCATCAGTTCCACGTACCATACAACTTCCTTCTGATTGTTAAATATTTGAACGAAATTAGCTATTCTTTATTTTATTTGAAGAAACCTTGTTGACGAAATATCAACAAATATTTACATTTTTATAGTCAAAATTATAATCAATAATGAATAAGATTTGAAGGTTGCTAGTAGATTTCGACCTTTGGATATTTATAGCTGCTAAACTAAGTAACTAGACAAACCTAAACTAATTAAACAGATCCAATATAAATATAATGTTTGTGTTTATATAATTATTTTTTATATAAATCCTTTTTTTTTTTAAATATGCTGAAGAAATAATGTCTATGATTTTTTTTATGCCTTAAAATCCTCCCGTTTGAAGACCTCTGCAGATCCTAAGTGGGAATGACGATATTCACCTCTTTTGGTGCAGCCACTAAATAAATGTTGAATAACCCAGATGGGGATCGAACCCACAACTTATTGGTATTCTGGGACCTTGGCATTAACATGCTCAGCTATACCGTCCTCGAGGTCCATCTTACCTTCATAAAGTACCTTAATTCCTGTTCAAGGTATGTCAAAATGGGTGTAGTATTTTCTTAGGTGTTTATAGGTACATCATTTTTTTTTATAAAAGGAAGATGGTCTGGGTGCGATAAAAAAAAACATATATATTATATATACATATATAATAGTTTAACACACAAATAGTTTTACGACTATTTGTGTGTTAAACTATTATATATGAGCTAACGTTTCGCCCCACGTTGCAGGGCTTCATCAGGGCTAAAAACAAAATGAAATACAAACACTTGAATTGGGTGAAAATAAATGTACAATGTCAATTAAGAATTAAAAACAAATATCTGGACGTACGGAGTTGAGCTTTGGGGCTCCACCAAACCTTCCAATTTCTCGCGTATTCAATCCTTACAGTCAAAAATCCTTAGTGCTCCTTTGTCACAAATCAAGTAATCATCAAGTGCACTTACCTACTAATTATTCTGATAATCATCCTACAATCACCTCACAGTCTGTACATCAAATATTTCACCTCTGCTACATTCAGATTATATTATTCATTTAGTTCAATATTTGTTATAATAGTCATTAAATTTTATTAATTTATTTCACTAAGTAACTTGTAAGTTGTCTTGATTTATCATAACGTATTTAATTTATTAATGTTTATCTTTCAAGAGCTCTTTAGTTTAGGTTTTTATTTTCTATCCAATTTATGAGTTACTGTATGTTTTTGATTTATTACTTTATAATTTTTGTAGTTATCTTTCTTTTATTAAATATTGAGGTGAAGATAGTTTACTATAGATATATAAGAGAAGATGCTCCGAGGGGTGCAGTCAGCAGAAAAAATACAAATAAACAAAAGAATTATTTATTTGTGCCGACGTTTCGACCTAATTTTCAGGTCTTCATCAGGGCTATAAAACAAAAAAACAACAACCACCATTTAGAGAGAAAAAACAAGAATTAAAAATAAATAATAAATTAACAAATTTGGAAATATACATAACAATGAAATGAAAATATAAACTTTGGACAAAGACAGTACTAGATTAATAACATTATTATTTATATACATATAAATGTGAGTAATAAAGTACCCACTGTATCATTTATGTATTATATTACTCACAATTATATGTATATAAATAATGATGTTATCAATCTACTACTGTCTTGGCCATAGTTATTAATCAACTAGTGTATATTTTCATTTCATTATTATGTGTATTTCCTAATTTTTTAGTTTACTATTTATTTTAAATTTTTGTTTTTTCTCTCTGAATGATGGTTGCTGTCGTTTTGTTTTTATAGCCCTGATGAAGACCAGAAAATGAGATCGAAACGTCGTCACAAATAAATAATTATTTTGTTTATTTGTGTCTTTTCTGCTGACTGCAACCCCCGACCATATTCTCCTCTTTTATTAAATATTGTTTGTTTACCCTAGAACTTCTTTGTTTATTGTCCAATTTATTTATAGGTATATTTTAATATTCTATTCTATTCCTTCTTTATCTAACAACCTACACAGTGTTTACACGCCCAAAAAACCACCCGTGAAATCCAGCGTAATCTGGCCACAGTGACCAGGGGAACTTATTATTATATATTTTTATTTCTTAGGGGCACCTTTTATTATAATAAAATAACTCACTGTTATTGTAAGTAGTATTATAACATTGATAAGGAGATAAAGGGAAAAATAATTATTGGTGAAGTTTGTCGGGGGCTGCGGTCAGCAAAGAACAACATAAATAAACAAAACCTTATTTATTTATTTTATGCCGACGTTTCGGCATATAAAGCAAATAAACTATCTACACCTCAAAAGGGAAAAATATTCTTTTAAAATTTTTTGAGGTTAATCACTTCAATTTTTTGAATGAATTATTTATTATTTATTCATGATATTGTACAACGTTTCGGGACCACTGTCCCATGTTCATGCACTATAAAAACCTATAACAATAATAAAACTAACATAACACCAATCTTCATCCTTATATATTTTAATTTATACAATAATAATCACCTCATGATTTCATATGGGAAATCATGTCAACCATTTGTGCATCTTCACTTCTCTCTGGCACAACCATCACTCTAGATTTCTTACTACCTCTTTGGACCTTATCTCATGTCCAGTGTGCTGTTTGGTTACCTCCCTGTTTTTTATAAGTCCTGTTTTGTATTTAATATTAACTTAGTGATTTTTTATTTTTTACATAAACCTGTTTATTTCATCTGATTTTTATGTTTTTATTTTAAGTCAATTTATAATATCTGCGTAATGTGTTTATTTAAGTGTTTAGTGTCAGTTTTATAGTTTACTGTGTTTTGTATGTTTTTTGTTATGTATATAGCTTCTAGATATCTTCTGTTTTTTGTATTTAGTGCTTTATCTATTATTTTTGGGTTTTCAAAATTGAATTCGTGATTCAGTTTTATGCTGTGATAGGCCAGAGCTATGCAATTTATATTTTTAGTGTTTTTACAAAAAATATTATCCCAGGTTGATAATAAAATAGTAGTAATATAGATGTATAGTATACTATCAGTACGAGGCTGAAGATATTAGAAATTAATTTATATATCTAACATATAAAGAGCAGATAAAACTGGTGAGAAACACATATGGTAATGTTATTAATTACGCCTGTTTGTGATATTTATCAACATTTGTTTAATTAAACACTTAACGCAACATTTGATTAAATTACATCTTTGTTTGTATTTGAACACATTAGCACATCAACAAACATTTAATTTTAGAGCCTCAAAGTATCCTAATAATACGGATGGACAAACAAAAATACGTCACCTCTTCCTCAATTACCAATTTTCCTTATCCTCCAATGGCATTCAAAAGTTATTTTTAATTTGCTCTTGTTGTTTATTTGAACTGGAAATCTTTATTAGCTAAAAGTATTTCGAAAAAAATCAACAATATAATTTTTATAAAACTTTTTTTTTAAATATTTATTTATTGCTATTTACAACTGTACATTATAATACATTAAGTAAATCTGATCTAAGTTAAATTGGAGTGTTACAGGCGTGTAGAGAAACTTCCAATTGGTAGCACTCTAATTTATAAAACTTAAAACCAAATTAGGGTTTCATTCTGTAGATATCTCATCTCTACATAGTTGAGATGAGATGTCTACATATTTAGGGTACTTTCATAATTTTTTCTGACTTAACGTGTAAACGTTATATAGGTTATAGGTTAAATACGCTACAGGTTGGTAAATGTACGACATGTCACAATCTCACAGAAGGAGTCATAATAACAAAAAAGGCAATCCTTCCCCGCCGGACCCACCTCGCTAAGACCCCCGGGGAGCAACGGTCCTAGGCCACTTTTGAAATATTAGCTTAAAACGGGAAGAGGAGACTTTAAGATAGTTAAATTGAGTAATATTTAAAAAGCGCCTGAAATTGAAAAACTGCATTTTTTTACGAACGAGTAACGAATTCGAACTCGGGTCCTTGGAGTTAGTAGCATTATGCCCTACCACAGCCCCACCGCGCTCCCCGATTATAAGTTACATGCTAATAATACCTGTAAGTATGTATATAATAATTATATATACGTATATACTAATATATAAAATAATAAATGGCAATGCTGTCCAAATACATTGGGTTGCTAAAACACACAGCATACTTATCAATTCATGATTGGATGTATAAAGACTACCATAATTAACAAAGATACAAAAATAGCTTCCACTAAAACATCATGTATTTTATACATGGTTCATTACTGGTTGTATACATTCGTATATTAGTAAGTAAGGCTTCATTTTATTTTTCTAAACTTTTGAATTCTTGGCAGGATCAAAGTTGACATTCATTACACACACATCGAGAAAGCCTCAAATACGGTTTTTCAAAGGAATAGAATGATAAAAATAATGGATAAGATGTTAAGGGATGAGGTCACTAGAAAACAAAAAATAGTTAACTACTATTTATATGCCGAAGTTTCGGCCCACTTTGTAGAGCTTCATCGGGGCTGTTTCAGTAGAAGTCTTTCGAAATAGTGTAAAGTATTTTTTTTTCTTGTGACTGCACTTCTGGCCGTCTTTTTCATAATTTGAATTAATATAAGAAGGATAATTTTTTTTTTTTTTTAATTTAAGCCTTACAGAGTGATGAGTAAAATTTGATGCGCGCAGTGCAAGAGATTTTATTCACTTGTTCTAATCACTAGATCTAGTAACCTCAAAGGCAAAAGATTGATTCTTCCACATCCTTCAGAGCTTCCTAGAACCTGAAGATCGATGTTCAATCGGAGTCACGGCACGATCCGCCACCAAATAATGACAAGAAGAGAATTGAATAAGAATTATAGCCTGGCTGGGAAGGAATATAGTTTGACTATAACGACTGCTTTCATTGGCCCCCATTGGCCCTTCTGAGCCCCATTATGCCCACTTGACTCCGGGCCCTTGATTAATGATTTCTTCTCTCCCCGGGAACTGTTCATTTGTAGGGTTTGTCCAAGGAGAAAAAGGAAAAAACCTCTTTGGCTCGCCTCTATAGGAGAACCTCTTTGTTCGACACCTCTATTAAGCGATACTCCTTTTGGAAGAGAAATCCTCATGAGCTAGCAACGAGGGCTCGTTATTTGGAATCCGGTCCAGTTATAGATGTCCCCAGGATCTGATTCGTCAATCTTCGTCACATCCTGATGTCGTCCATATTTCTCTTTGGGTTGGGTTTTATATAATGGAATGTTATTTACCAGTTCATTTATGGAGTTGTTGCGTCTCATACTGCGAATCAGATGGGTTTGAATCCAGGCAAACCTGTTTAAAATTAATATCATGCATAGTTGGATTCGTTTTGTCATCTACCTAGTATACACCGTATATTGTCAAAATAAGAAAAAAAATCGTTAAAGAAAATTGAGTAGGCCAGTGGGAAAACTTGCTAAGCCACAAAGAGAAAAAAAATGTAGATTTATGAATTGATATGTTTCGTTTTTATGTCTCAGAAACTATCAATTATCTATTAGAGCACAAATTACAGCAAATACTTTAAAATAAGAACTTATCAAAAAAAAAGCACTTATCAAACACCAATTTTTGATTACTTTAATGAAAACTATGTATAATTACCAGCCAAAATTGATGAGCCTGTCAAGTATAAGTAGGGGGAATAAAAAAAGGCGGCTGTTTCAAAGCGATAAAAAAAAAAAAATTTCATTCGGAGCTCTGAACAACACAAGAAAACTTAAGAGAACGTCATTTAAAGAAGAGCAAATTTTCTAAAATTAGAGCCCTAATAGAGTTATTTACATTAAATAGTTTTCGAGATATAGCTTTTAGTGCGTACTGAAAGATAGCACTCATATTAAAGCTAGTTTAATAAGCTATAAAGTAGTTTATGATGTTTATCTTCGTATGAGTAATAGTGTACATGAAATTTGCTAAAATCAATTTATTTCAGCAAATATCATGAAAACTACCATTCCTACGAAGGTAAAGGTCATAAACTACTTTATAGTCCATTAAAATAGCTCTAATTTGAGTGCTAATAGACATCTGTACATCAAATAGTTTTTGAGATATAGATTTTTCAAAATAAATTCACTAACTACTAATCATTCAGTAGATTTTTAAGAAATTTTGCTTTTTTAAAGGCGATATCTCAAGAACTATTGGACGTAAATAGCTCTCTTTTCTAATATTTCAGCAAATTTATTCTTCTTTAAATAATGTTCTCTTAGATTTTCTAGTGTTGTTGAGGACAGAGTGTGCTCAAGAATCCTCAGGTCGATTGTGTAAATGTTGTATATAAGAGTGTAAATGTGACTAGAGATTATATTATTTGTATTATTATTTTTTTTCATACACTTAGTTGATTATATTCATTTTCTTTATCCTTCTATTTGTATATATTTTAAGAAAGATTTTATTTATTTTTATGTACTCTTTTTTTCTTTCATTTATTTATTTATTTTCATTCTCATTTTAGTATGAATGGGATCATACATCAATATTACCTATTGCCCACAATATTGTGGCAGATTGTAATATCTATAAATTAAATGAAGTTTAAATAAAAATATCCAAGAATATTCTTTTCATATCCATGTATGGATAAATATTGAATAACACATACTAATATAAAAATATTTACAACAATAAGTCCTTAGACCTTCTGAGGTATTCTTAAGTGTAGTCCAAGAAATATAATACAACCTTCAAGAAATGTGTGTGTAACTTATCTTAATCAACGAGTGTTCTAATTTCATATTCGTTTTTGTAATCTTCAAAAAACAGATTAGATTGATTATGTAGATAATATCTATGATAGATAATTAATACTATCGAAAGATGAACAATCATTACCAGCGATAAACAGGCGATCAGTCTGGATTAGCCCAGTTTGTTAAGATCTCATCAGGCGATCTCGGAAAATTAATCCCAGATTAGTAGACGAATTCTGTTCGCGGCCGATATTATCCCGGGCTTCTAGATCATTCATTAATAGAGCTCGACCTCTGAGAGTTCTTTGTGATGACAGCCACTTAGGAGCCTTCGGTAAACATTTTCGAGAACTGAACGCCAACTCGAGCAGAAGTCTTCAGCTCTTCATATAATTCAGGAGGAACCGAAATGAAAGGGGACACGGGATCAACAATTCATCCTCAACGGAACGAAACAACCGTGTATGAATCTTTGAGGGGGCTAAATCAGCCTCACGAAATCGTTAAAGTATTAAAACGAAAATCTCTTTGGGCAGTGTATACATTTGTGATTTTATCGTCAACTCTCATTATCGGGATAGTTTAGTACGGTGTAAAGTTCTTAGCACTGTACAAAGAATTATGAAAATCCAATTGAAACAAACATAACACAAGATAATAATATAAAAGATAATATAACAAAAATTATGAAGAATGACAACCCAAAGAGTAAACTTTTTTCTTTTTAATAATTTATTTATTGTTATTTACAACTGTATACACATATATACAACAAGTAAATTTGCTATAGGTGACATAGTGACATGATAAAAACATGTGGAAAATCTACCCATTGATGATGACTCCAAAAACATTTCTAAAGGAGAAGATTTCGAGGCCATCTTCTTTTCAGACGTCTAGGAGGATTATTAGGTAATGAAGGAGAAGCAAGGTTTTGAAACAAGCGGATTTGGATGGTTGATAAGTTTATTATGGAAGGAACGGTATCTGGTTCTGGCCAAATCGGCAACATATGGAATATTGAGGTCCTGATGGATGACTTGATTTGTGACAAAGTAAGGAGCATTAAGGATTTTACGAACGATTTTGGACTGTAAGGATTGGATTCTGGAGGAGTTTGATGGTTTAGTGGAGCCCCAAAGCTCAACTCCGTATGTCCAGATAGGCCTTATAATAGTCATGTAGATCAGTCTTTTGTAATGGATTGGCAATTTAGACCGTTTGTCTAGTAAATGTTGCAATAGTCGGAACCTACGAGCAGTTTCTTGTCTTTTTAGTCTTGTATGAGGATTCCATGTTAGTCGTTTGTCGAGATGTAGTCCTAAGTAACGGATCTGTTCGACTGGAATAAGTGGGGTATTATTAAAGGATATTGTAGGGGAAGAGGTCATGGGTTTACGTCGAAGGGTAAATGTGATTTGGATTTATTGGAATTTATTTTAATCCTCCAGTAGAGTAAACTTAAAATTATTTAAAAGTACATCGAGACCTGGGGTACCTCCAGCCGCAAAAACCGTAGAGAGGAGGTCGTACTGACCAGGCTGAGAATAGGTCACACGAGGCTCACCCACTCCTATCTTATTTCAAAAGAAACGCCTCCGAACTGCGAGTATTGCAACAACAATTTGACAATTAGCATATTTTCCGAGAATTCCCATATTTCACATAACACCTCAATAGCTTAGGATTAAAGCCGGATATTTCAAAAACCATCAGATAAGATAATAAACAGTGACATTGGTTTTTTGATTTTTAAAATCAAAAGGTTTACTGACACAAATATAACATCGGACTGACAAAAAAAATAAATAGATAAATTATTGTAAAATAAATAAATATAAAAAATATATATAAATAAATAAATAAAATAAAAAATTTAATTTAATTTAATTAAACTCCCTAATCACTCAAACCCCCTAGTTTCTAAACTTGTATTCCTGACAATCCTCTGAGGCGCCTGAAAAGAAGATGGCCACGAGACCAGCTAATGTAAAATGTCATTAGAGTGCTACCAACGGGTAGTTTCTCTACACGGCTGTAACACTCCAATTTAACTTAGATCAGATTTAATAAATGTATTATAATGTACAGTTATAAATAGAAATAAATAAATATTAAAAAAAAATGATTAAACGAATATAAGAGAAATTAAATAAGGTATAAATGGCGTTAATGGCCAAAGATGATTTACTCCGCTAAATAAAAACAAAAAAGATAATAATGTTTAATAATAGTGACAAATAATAATACTTACTGTCAAGAACATCTATGCCAATACCAACATGTAGACAGTGTTACTGTTAAACACATACTGATAGACTGTAGGCATTTGATAGAAACCGTATTATCATTTCATAATAGTCCTCTAATTCACTAATTACTGATATTTTGTTAATTTACAGTGAAATGGAGCTTTTTTTTTTTTTCTTTTTTTTTCTAATATATTTATTTAAATTTACAACTGTACATTATAATACATTCAGTAAATTTGATCTCAGTTATAATGGAGTGAAACAGACTTGTGGAGAACTACCCATTGGTAGCACTGTAATGACGTTTTTACGTTAGCAGGTCTCATGGCCATCTTCTTTTCAGGCGCCTCGGAGGATTGTCGGGAATGGAAGAGAATGCAAGGTTAGAAACTAGAGAGTTTGGATGGTTATGGAGTTTATAATGGAAGGAATGGTATCCCGTTCGGGCTAGATCGGTTACATAGGAAACATTAAGGTCTTTATATATGATTTTATTTGTGGCAAAGTAAGGAGCATTGAGGATTTTGGGTTGTAAGGATTGGATACGAGAGTTATTCTAAGACTTAATAGAGCCCCAAAGCTCACCTTTGTTTTTTTAAACGTTTTGAAACAGCTACCATTTTTCTCCCTCACTATACTTGGCATACTCATTAATTTTGACTTGTGATTATACATAGTTTTAATTAATTCTTATAAAATAAATAATTTCATTTCTATCCATTTTAGTCTCAACACACTTTATTTTTCTTATAAATCCGACGTTTCGGCCAATCCGGCCATCCTCAGGGACAATCTACTTAATACTATTTTGGAACTAAATGATTTAAAAACTTTTAACTATTCAGGCTATTATCACAACAATGACAACAATTTTGGTAATAAAGTTTTAAGAAATAGTGACTGTGATAAAACCAAAATTTTGGTTTTAATGTGTATATTGACTAATTATAGATTGTTGTTTTGACCTGAATAGAATAGAGTTAGAGTTTTGAAATCATATAATTTCAAAATTGTATTAAGTAGATTGTCCCTGAGGATGGCCGGATTGGCCGAAACGTCGGACTTATAAGAAAAATAAAATGTGTTGAGACTAAAAAGGATAGAAATTAAATCATTTATTTAAAAAAAATTACCAGTCTCAGGAAAGTGTTTAAGATTATAAATTAATTAATTCTTATATTTCTTAAGAAAACTTAAATTTAAAAAATCCCTTCTTATCCCTTCTCTCCAGTACCTGCAGTCCCTTAAACAATTTATATTTCTGTTAGTAAATGTACTTCGTTTTTCAACGTCTGATCATTAAACTATAAGTACAAGGCGGAGAATGGTCCCATTGTCCAAACCATTGACAAATTACAGGTTTATGAAGAAGTCTTAGAAAACTCTTTCGGTTCTGTCACTGAAGGTAGGTAAACACCAAATGGAAAACATAACAGCTTAGACTTAAGTCAACTCCTAGTCTAACTTTCGGTAATTTAGCACTCGAAAAATTCTGTCCAAACATGACTGCAATTGGCCCGAACTGAATAATACATGCGAGGTGTCGAACCCAGTACATGTTTAGTAGTTCGTGTTTGCTCTCTCCTCTATGAATGTTGTATGGGTGATTACCGTCCTACAGCGGGTGTCAAAAAGTGGAGCTATCAATCTTTCATGTCTAGACTGCTCGAGGTAGAGCAGTATGATAGTGTATATATATATATATATATGTATATAAAAAAAATACTACCAAGTACAAAGTTCAATATAACTTATTTCATTTATAATATATTATTTTATTTCCTAGAACTCATATTTCTGCATTTTGTATTGGGTGGAAAAACCGGGAGGTTGTCAAAAATTTCATATCATTCTTATACAAAAACCCTGTACACAATATTTTTTAATATTTTTGTCTCGTTTTTAGCCTCAATGAAGCACTGAAAAATGATACGAAACTTTGGAGCATAATAGTTGTGATACGTTTTTTAATTGTCACCCGAACCGGAATCTACCTTCAATTAAAAAAACGCATATTAAAAAAATGTTAATAAAACTGGACATTAGATTTGTTTTAAGCTCGATAAAAAAATCAATACTTGAATTCTAATACGAACCAAAAAAGAAACATTTCATTATTAAAATTTTTTAAAGCTTCAAATTAGTTTAAAAATAAATAAGACTGTGAGAGTAGATGAAAGTGCTCAAATTAGGTTATTTACTTTAAGCGGTGAGTTAAAGTTACCTGCAATTTTTTTTATATTATCAAATTTATTTTAGTTGTTTTTTTCTTTCTAAAGACTTATTTTTATTTAATTAATATAAGTTAAAATGATTGAGCAATACAATTTAAACCACATTAAAGTCCCATTTTTTAAAATATAATAAATATTTTTGAGCGGAAAGCTAATTGGTAAGACACTGTGCTACTGACTTCAACGATCCGAGTTCGAATCCGGCTGTGACAGATAGTTTTTTTCTGTTTACTGTAGCCGTGAGTCAACCCTCTTGGTTCGGGAGCCTTCCGTGGTCCACCGAGCCTCATAAAGTGGGTAATAAGGCTGGTGGTCTGGCGTGATTTTGACCAAATCACCTTCTTGCACAACCGTTGGTCTAGTAACAATTCCTTAAAAAATGCTGCACTCCTGACGCTTCATTGGTTGTAGAGGTACTAATTTAATTTTTTTAATAAACATTTTTATAGCAGTTTTATTAATAATTTGGTCCTTTTTTATTGGCAATTTTCAAACTCATTTCTCTTCACCGCAATCTATTAATAATAAAATATATTTATTATGATATATAATCGTAGAATTAATTCTTTATTTTAATTATATTATTTCAAAATTTTTTGAGACAAGGTAATTATTTATTAAATAAATCAAAAATTAGTATCCAATTCTGTCTCGAGACTTTATTTTTCAGTAGTCCAACGTTTCGGCCATTCTAGCAATCTTCAAGGACATCATCAATACAAACTCTTCCTCACAATTATTTAAAATTTCTTTTGCAGGCTATTCTGCCCAGGTCATTTTCTTTATTATAAGTTCAAAACCTATTTATTTAAAATTTATTTTAACTATTATTAAATTTTAAATAAATAGGTTTTGGACTTATAATAAAGAAAATGACCTGGGCAGAATAGCCTGCAAAAGAAATTTTAAATTAATGTGAGGAACAGTTTGTATTGATGATGTCCTTGAAGATAGCTAGAATGGCCGAAACGTTGGACTACTGAAAAATAAAGTGTTGAGACAGAATTGGATACTAATTTTTGATTTATTTAATAATTAATTCTTTATATTTTTAAAAAAGTGTTTTCCCTATTCTCAGCTGTATTTGGGTCTTTTGTTTCGGGGCTTTTATGTCTAAATTAAATAAATAATTATTATGTACAAGCTTTATTTTTAAAATCATATATTAATGTTAAAATTATATAAGCTAAAATGTTTTTTATTCACATGTGGGGAAAATGTGTTGCCTTTTTAATAAAAATTAAATTAGAAATTTTAAATTAGGTTGTTTTTAATCTCTAGCATTATGTGGATAGCATAATGTGATGCAGATTATGAAAAATGTCACTTTTTTCATTTTTATCGATGCTTCATCTACAATATTTTTATAATTAATTTATTCAAAAAAATAAATTAATTGATAAATAAATTTTACTACAATAATACCCTAGCTGTATTATTTTAATTTTTTTTTTAATATGACGTTTCAATTTAAATGACCCTCTCAGGGTAAGGAGCAGATGACAGACCAGAACAGCTGTACACTAATCGTTCGCAGCTCACCGTTTTTTCCACAACCATGGAAACCCACTCTCACGGTTCCCCTTTTTTTAAATACCCCAAGGAACAGGTCTCAGTCTTATGTTTTTTTACCACCGTCGGCCATGTTACGAAGGGTGAGGTACCATGATTAATGATTTGTTTGCCTCCTTCGTGAAGCATTAGCCGCAGCCTTTGGTTCCAAAATCCTTTGTCAAAACCGTTCCTTTCTATGTGTTCTTTATCCCTTCGGTGTCGGGTTTCTAGGATTGATGATGTTTATTTCTCGGTTCCCAAAAAATTCGAGAGGGAAAGAGACGTTAAAAAAAATCCGATTTCTGTAATGTTAATTGTTTCCTCCGTAACGTTTAAATTCGGCGGAAGAAATAATAGTGCCTTGGGCAACGTTTATAGCCTTTCCCACCAGAACTCGGATCGTTAGGGCTCTGTTAAAGAAATGTGGAATTATCCGATCCCAATATCGAAACGGAATCACGAAACAGGTATAAATTCCGGCTCTGCAATCGTGTGGTTTTATTTGGAGTGTTGCATAACAATGGTTCACGGATGGAAGGATATCGATGTATCGATTAGTGCAATTTATAAATCATGCAAGCTAAAAATCATCGGAGTGGAACTGATTTTGGTTTTGTAAAATTCCATATTATTTTTTTTACTCATACAAAAGGTCATGTAACTATTGATTTTACTTTGCGCCATACGTTGTACAGGTTTGCAATATGAATGTGAAGGTACCTATATACGTTTGATAAACAATGGCAAATTCATGGTGGCGGAAGCATTTGGATTAGCTGGTACAATTTGGCCTGAATTTGCATATTGATACAATTTAGAACTGTCAACAGAATATTTTTGCTCTCCATGTTTTAATTAATTAAAAAAATTCCCCTACTTGTGAATACAATAATTAACTCTTGTTTAAGATGTAATGTAATATTCGATGTAAATTCATTGTTTCAAATCTTGTTAATTACTATTTGTTGGTTATTTTCCACTCAGTATATCACAAATATATATTAAAGATGCTTATCTTATAATATACATATCTTCTTACCTACATGATATTATCTTTCACTGTTTTCAATCTACTACCATCTAATTCCAGGATTATCAATCAATTTATTTTTTTACTATTCAATTATCAGTTATCAATTTTTTATCATTTATGATTCAATTCAATATTTTGTATAATTCCAAATTTGTTTGTATACTATTCCTTTTCAATCTTATGTTTCTCTAAATGTTGTTGTTGTCTCTTTTGTTCTATAGCCCTGATGAAGACCAGAACTCAGGTCGAAACGTCGGCATAAAATAAATTAATATGGTTTTGTTTATTTATGTTGTTCTTTGCTGACCGCACCCCCCGACAAACTTCTCCAATCACGAAGAGTCTAGATGTCTAGAGAATTAAATTAAAAATTCTTTGATAAAAATTTGTAACTGCAAATTTTGATTTATCTTTAGTTATTTATTTATCGTTAATGCTTGCCCATACTCAGCAGGGAAGAGGGTGAGTTAAAGTAAAAAATATAATCGCAAAAGGGGAGGGAGAGAGAATAAATCGCTCCTTACATAAGTAAATTGACAAGTTGAAAGCAGTGTATATGAATAAGAAAGAACAGCTGAACTATAGGGACTAAAGTTTAATAATAAAAAGAAATATATTTACACAGAATGAAAAAAGGAAGTAAAAAGAATTCTTATCAATTAATGAAACTTATAGGTTGACTTAACCTTAACTTAACCTTATTAACTAAATTTACACTATTACACAAAAGAGGAGCATAAAATAAAGTTTAGTTCGGACCCCACGTAGTCCTTGGGTGTACTCCTGACAGAACACAAGGTTGTCCTATGTCTCCTTTTCGGCCACCGTCACACTGCAATATATTCACATTCTAGTGTTAACTACCGTCCATTGAAGTAGAACACCATAATTTGGAAAAAAAAAACATACACGATAAAATTTCTTATATGGCGTTATTTCGATAAAAAATAGTCAAGACGCAGAGCCTCATAAACTATCACCGCTTTATATTGAACAATCGTAACGTACTCAAAAACAAAACAGTAACCACACAAACCCTGCCCTCTTGATTACGCAGATATTGTGTTTTTATTTCACCATGACAACCGTAACAAATTTAATAACGAAAATTGAATTTATTGGTTATGTTCATATTAATATTTATGTTTATTTTTATTTTGTACCTATTAAGAAAATAGAGTAAATCGAATGTAATAATCAATAAAAAATGTCGAGACTAAAAGGATACATTTTATTATAATTGATAAACAAAAAATTATCATTTTTGTGAACTAACACCAAAATTGATAATGCTTATCTATACCGTCAAATTTTAGCTAACGTATAGGGAAACACTATACATGTTTAGGTTACGTCATATATGGATGGCACATTGGGTATGTAATACATCTTGGGTTGTGAGTACGTGTGTCGGTACTTTATTATTTATGTTAATGTATGAAGCAAGTCCCGCTCATTATGTGGACATCAATTGAGAAATGAGGACGACCTCACGAGTCCCTGGCATCCTAATTATCTATTGATATAATTATTAGGCCAATTGGCAACTGTCACTGATTTATTTATTTATTACTCGATCGGCCTGTTGGGCCTTACATGGTTAATGTAAGAGGTGCATTTTTTATAACGATTATGAGGGGTGGGGTATAGTCTCATACAAAAGATACTCCTAACCATATACAATGTTATATATATATAAAAAATAAATAAAATAAATACATTAAAATAATAAAAAATAAAAGTAAAGTTAATAACAAAAACAATGACATTTATGGATTTAACAAAATAAATAATTGACTTCTAATGAAAAAAAAAAAAGATAGTGAATTTAAGAGAAAGATAAAGAGAAAAAAAAATGTTCTATCCTAAACTTCCAATCCATTACAAAAGACTGATCTACATGACTATTATAAGGCCTATCTGGACATTGAGCTTTGGAGCTCCACTAAACCATCTAATTCCTCTCGAATCTAACCCTTAGAGTCCAAAATCCTTACTTTGACACAAATCAAATCATCCTCAATGTCCCATATGTTGCCGATTTGCCCAGAACCAGATAGCAATCCTTCCATGACAAACTTCCATAAGAAATGATAAACTAAAATTAGTCGAAAATCGCGTGGTTCTATGGACATATTTGATGGTATACTAAATAATGTGAAATTAATTGAAATTATATTAAAAAAAAAGAGAGTCTACTAATTCCAATTTGAATTTCTAAAATATTAAAAACAAGCATTTTATATTAAATGACCCAATATTTGTTTTGTATGTGCTTAGAAAACGTTAACTATTTGTCCAGTCCTATATGATTGACATAATTCATTTTAATATATATTTCTCCCATATCACAGCCCTAGAAGAATGGTGTCGTAATTTGAGGATTAAAATATATTCCAACAAATCCCATCAAATTACCTTTACCCTACGTCGTAAACCTATTGACTGCCCTACAGTATACTTCAATAATGTTGCCCTTACCTCTGTCGAAGAGATCCGCTACCTTGGACTACATCTGGACAAACGACTAACCTGGAATCCTCACACAAGACTGAAAAGACAGAAAACTGCATGTCGATTTCGACTATTACAACATTTACTAGACAAACGGTCCAAACTTCCAATCCGTTACAAAAGACTGATATACATGACAATTATAAGGCCAATCTGGACATACGGAGTTGAGCTTTAGGGCTCCATTAAACCTTCGAATTCCTCTCGTTTCCAATCCTTACAATCCAGAATCCTTCGTAAAATCCTAAATGCTCCCTACTTTGTCACAAATCCACAAAGACTTTAATATTCCATTTGTAACCGATCTAGCCCGAACCAGATATCAATCCTTCTATTTCAAACTCCCTAACCACTCAAACCCGTTTCTAATCTTGCTTCCTCTTTTATTCCGGACAATCCTCCGTGGCGTCTGAAAAGAAGATGGCCTCGAGACATATTGTAAAAATGTTTTTAGAGTGCAACCAATGGGTAGTTTCTCTACATGCTTGTACCATATCATTATGATTTCCACAAATTTACTTGATGTATTTATGTACAGTTGTAAATATCAATAAATAAATTTTTAAAAAAAATATATATTTCGTGCTGTGGAAAGGAAGTGTAATATATGTTTGACTTATTGTTGCTTATAATTAATACTTTACAATCATCAACTTCTGAAATTTAAAGATTTTATCAGGCACTTAGTGTTTTAGAAAATAGAAACGAGTTTTAAACCACAAAATATATTTTTTGGCCATTGGGGATTCGCAAAGCTAATTTGGACACGGTACGCGGCAGTTCAAGGCCCACTAAATGATAATATCACACTTTCTAAACTTAATTATAGTTCCTCGTGTAGGAATAAATAATACTCATACATTCAAAATGGCTCTGTTGAGTCAAAACATATAATAATATATAATAATGAGGGATTTTATGAGTAATTATACCCACCTCCGTTCTAATTGCCAAAAACAGTCGTGTATAATTTCATGAGGACCAAGTAATATCGGGTAGCCCAAATTGCATAGTTATAAATTGTAAATTTGTCTAAAATATGCCAGCTGAGTTATAAATATATAATTAGCTCGGTTTCGATTCCAGATTACGATGATTACAAGAATAATTGGTCGGCAGGAAATTTTAATATCTAAAGAATTCGAAGAAAAAAAACTAAGTTGGTAGCGCATTGTAGATAAATAAAATTTAAAAAATTAAATATTCTCACCTTGAAACTATTATTCAATTGATAATTATTGTCTATAGTTGAATTTGTCTTGATAATTATTCGCTATTTTAGTTGAACATATTATATTTTCATTAGATAAACCTTTCTCGTAGAACACATCAAAGCTCTTCAAAATATCAAGCAATTTATAAGTCACTATAATTATGCATACATTCATCATACTATATAATATATGTATACATTAGTATACATTTATCATTTCCCTCATGTATGTATATATTGTACGAATTTAATAATAAAGATAATAATAAAAAAAATA
>NW_027105599.1:165136-176279 GCF_000696795.3 Halyomorpha halys | reverse complement strand
AATAAAACTATATGGTAATAATATAAAATAAAATATAATAAAACTTGGTAAATAGAAATAACATACATGTGGTATCTCTACAAACTTTACTAACCGGTTTCTATAAAACTTTAACACAGAAATTGTTTCTGCTTTCATTATTAATATTGAATAAGGATCTATTTAGGTAATTAATAAACCCTACATTTATCCTTTGTAATGTTCGACGGCTTTACAGCTTATAAGCTAAACATAATTCAAAGACCCTACCTAAATTCTAATTTTTTTTTTAAATATCCAGGGTTCGGGAGGCCTCCGGAGTACACTTAGTGTTTATAAAGTGGGTACTCTTTATTGGTGAAAAGTCTGGTGGTTGAACGCGATCATGAACAGATCACCTCCTAGCAAAACCAATGCTCAAGAAACGGTACTTCCTTACAAAGTATTGAACCTCTTACACTTCACGGGTTAAAGTGGTAGATATTTTAACTAAATTTTACCTTGAAATTACAATTAAAAAAAAAAAAAAAAATTAAAAACTGTAATTCACTAGATACAAGATACTTTGCAGTAATATTTCCTTTAATATAATATTAAGGTCGTATCCTTCAATTAATGTCTCATCATAAAACAGAAGCAAGGTAGCTCAGTGGTAAGGTACTGTACAACTAACTCCAAGGAACCAGGTTTGAATCCGTAACAGGTGAAGAATCTGACGGTCAAGCATGATTATGACCAAATTACCTCCTAGCACAACCATTGGTCTAGTACAGTACTTTCTTATAAAGTAATGCACTCTTGACCTAAAATTAGGATATATGCTAAATATTAAGTCACTAACCTGAAAATGGTTTTTGAAGAAACTTTAAACTCCATAGGAATCTGCAACAAATTTACAACGTTATATTATATCATAATATATTTATATAATATATAATTTATATTGACCAGTAGAAAAGAGAAAGCTCTACAATGCGAGCCGAAGCGTTTGCAAATAAATAGTTTTTAATTATTTATTTTGGTTCTCTTTTGAAAAACCAACCGCACTCGTAACCATATTCTTCATAATTTATAATATATTTCAATAATTTTAAACGGTATGAATTTGAATATTACCTAATCTAAATGTATGTTTTTTTCTCGACAGATGTTCACAGACACAATATCACTCAGTGCATCGTGTATTTTAAGTGAAGCCAGACATGTACTCGAAAACGAGCCATATGTTCTATGTCTGAGATATTGCTCAACTTGTGTATCGTCTTACAGCAACTAGGATGTCTTTATAAATGAATATTAGTGCTATCTTAAATAAAAAATAAATTGCTAAAGTTAATAAAAAAGATTTGGAGCTATTAGTACAAGAGCCCAACAGGAGAAAAATGGCAGTTCTCCCACCCCAATTTTTGATTACATTAATGAAAACTATGTATAATTACTAGTCATAATTGATGAGTCTGCCAAGTATTGGTAGGGGAAATAATAACTGGCGGCTATATCAAAACGAAATAAATTTTTTTTTTCATTCAGAGCTCTATATCA
The DNA here is from genome assembly GCF_000696795.3 of Halyomorpha halys. NCBI lineage: Eukaryota > Metazoa > Arthropoda > Insecta > Hemiptera > Pentatomidae > Halyomorpha > Halyomorpha halys. The sequence goes on along the minus strand of NW_027105599.1, from coordinate 174,758 downwards.
TAAGTAGCAACAACACAAGAAAACCTAAGAGAGGGTCATTTAAAGAAGAGTAAATTTGCTAAAATATAAACTCTAATAGAACTATTTAGATTAAATAGTTCTCGAGATATAGCCTTTTTAAAAAGCAACATTTCATAAAAGTGAACTGAAATATCAGTAGTTAGTGAATTTATTTTGAAAAATCTATTTATCGAAAACCATTTGACATATAGATGTCTACTAGCACTCAAATTAAAGCTAGTTTAATGAGCTATAAAGTAGTTTATGACGTTTATTTTTCTAGGAGTAGTAGGTTTTATGAAATTTGCTAAAATAAATTGATTTATAGTTGTTCGGACCTATTTTCATTTGCCAAATTTATATTCATATGTGAATATCATAAAAATTACTACCCCTACGAAGATAAATGTCATAAACTATTTTATAGTAAGTTAAATTTCCTTTATTATGACTGTTGGCAGACATATGTGCGTCTTATGGATCTAGAGATATATGTTTTCAAAAATCAAACATTCTATACGAACAATTATTTATTATTCTAGAAATTAACATTTTGTGAATTTATTGTGGCAAATATCATAAAAACTACTACTTCTAGAAAGATAAACACTATTGACAACTTTATAGCACATGGAACTAACTTTATTATTAGAGTTCTGGCAGACATCTGTACGTCCAATGGTTTCTGAAATAAAGATTTTCATAAATCAAACTTATTATTCGAACAACTATAAATGAATGTATTTTAGCAAATATCACGAAAACTACTTCTCTATGAATTCTAATTTCTATGAAGGTAAAGGTCATAAACTACTTTATAGCTCATTAAACTAGCTTTAATTTGTGTGCTGGCCGACATCTCTAAGTCGAATGGTTATTGAGATATAGATTTCTCAAAATAGATTCACTAGCTACTGATATTTCAGTACACTTTTATGAAATGTTTTTTTTTAAAGGCTATATCTTGAGAACTATTAGACGTAAATAGCTCTATTATGGCTCTATTATAAAATCAATTTATTTTAGCAAATATCATGAAAACTACCATTCCTACGAAGGTAAAGGTCATAAACTTCTTTCTAGTCCATTAAACTAGCTCTAATTTGAGTGCTAATAGACATCTGTACGTCACATAGTTCCTGAGATATAGGTTTCTCAATATAAATTAATTGACTACTAATCTTTCAGTAGATTTTTAACAAATTTTGCTTTTTAAAAAGCTACATCTCGAGAACTATTGAACGTAAATAGCTCTTTTTTTTTTGCTAATATTTCAGCAAATCTACTTTTCTTTAAATAATGTTCTTTTAGATTTTATAATGTTATTGGTAGTTTTTAAGATAGAGCTCCGAATGAAAAATTAACGTTTTTTTAAGGGTTTGAAACAGCCGCCATTTTTTATTCCCCCTACCTATACTTGGTAGACTCATCAATTTTGAATAGTAATTATACCTAGTTTTCATTAAAGTAATCAAAAATTGGGGTGAGATAACTGCCTTTTTTTCTTCCCGACTCTTGTACTATATGTACTTACACCGAAACGATACAATTCTAAAATTAATTATTGAATCCGAAGGTTGGGTAAATTCTTTAATTAATTAAAACACAAAGAGTACAAACACTTATTCGTTTGCAGTTCTAAAACAGTGCTAAAAGAACACAAGTGGGTGGATGCAGCTCAAATGTCCTTTGATTTGTACATAAAAACCGAAACTCAATGGATCGGCCACAAATTCAGGTCAACTTGTTACAGCCAATCGGATTAACCTATCCCCAAGCTTGTGCATGCTCAAATTTGCCATCGTTTGGCAAATGTTTAAATTCACTTTTAGAGGGGACCTCAAATTTTGCCTCCCAACCACCATTTTGACATTTACTAGACAAACGATCTAAATTGCCAATCCATTACAAAAGACTGATCTACATGACTATTATATCTGGACATACGGAGTTGAGCTTTGGGGCTCCACTAAACCATCAAATTCCTCCAGAATCCAAAATCCTTCGTAAAAGTCTTAATGCTCCTTACTACGTCAGAAATCAAGTCACCCATCAGGACCTCAATGTTCCATATGTAGCCGATTTGGCCAGAACCAGATACCGTTCCTTCCATAATAAACTTCTCAACCACCCAAATCCACTTGTTTCTAACCTGGCTTCTCCTTCATTACGTAATAATTCTCCTAGGCGTCTGAAAAGATGATGGCCTCGAGATCTTCTCCTCTAGAAATGTTATTGGAGTTCTATCAGTGGGTAGATTCTCCACATGTTTGTACCATGTCACTATGTCACCTACAGCAAATTTACTTGTTGTATGTATGTGTATACAGTTGTAAATAACAATAAATAAATTATTAAAAAAATAAAATAAATAAATACAAACACCATTTTGTCTACTGCTCACATTTTTTTTAAAAATTTACAATGATGAATATTTTTCTATTTAAAAAAATAATTCGTTTTTTAAAACAAGTGGAGCAGACAGAAGAAGTAGAGGAGAAGAATGGCCAGGTGCAATATGAGAGAATACCTGAACCAGACAGAGGTCAGACAGTTTTTGTGGCCCCCTACCTGAGCTTGTATTATATGGGGGCAGGTCTTCTGCTATGAGCGGTGGTCATTTGGCAATTATCTCATGGAAAGGTCAGGTATCCTCTTTTTTTAAATATATAGGTCATTTACAGAAAATATGGAAATTTTCGCATGGGTTTGCCACTTACCGCAAATCGAAGATTTGTACGAATGCTTTGGTAAGCAAAGGAATCAACAAACGACGGTTTCCACACACAAGTGTGTTCTTTTGACCCTTGTCGGGTATTACCTCCGATTTATTACATTTTCAATATAAAAAGGAATGAAATAAAGAGAAGCAAAACGAAAGAATACACAAGTTCTAATTTATTTTATATATGAAGCGTTGATCGTAAAACAAGAAACAAATTTATAAAATGTTTCTAAATTAAAGATTTGTCTCCAACATGCGGTCACGTACCATAACTTTACACCAAAATTAATTTATTCTAAACAAATATTCTATAGATTCTTTTAATTATTTATGATATAAGCCTTAATAAAATTGAGGAAGTCAAAAACTCTTAACTAATAAAAAAAATTGCAGGCCTACAACTTTTTATACTTTTTTTTTTTTAACGTGTATATTTCATACTGGAAAAGTTGCCAGTTGCAGGCCTACCTTCTACGCCACAATCCCTGATGAAGACCTGAAACTCAGGTCGAAACGTCGGCATAAAATAAATAAATATGGTTTTGTTTATTTATGTTGTTCTTTGCTGACCGCACCCCCCGACAAACTTCTCCAATAATTAATAAAAAAATAATTAGTTACAATGTTTTACGTCCGAACGCCTCAATTAAACCATTCATTAATGATAAAAAATAAATAATTGGAGAACTTAGTCGGGGGTTGTGGTCAGCAAAGAACAACATAAATAAACAAAACAATATTTATTTTATGCCGACGTTTCGACCTGAGTTTCAGGTTTTCATCAGGGCTATAGAACAAAAGAGATAAACATTTAGAGAAACATAAAATTGAAAAGGAATATTATACAAACAAATTTGGAATTATTCAAAATATTGAATTGAATCATAAATGATAAAAATTGATAACTGATAATTGATTAGTAAATAACATTGATTGATAATCGTAGAATTAGATGGTAGTAAATTGAAAACAGTGAAACATGAAATATAATATCATGTAGGTAAGAAGATATGTATAATATAAGATATGCAAGTAGTGTCTAAAAAATACATATCTCATATTATGCATATCTTCATCCCTATATTATATTATATTTCATCTTTCACTGTTTTCAAGCTACTACCATCTAATATATATCTACCAAATTTGTTTGTATACTATTCCTTTTCAATTTTATGTTTCTCTAAATGTTGGTGTTATCTCTTTTGTTCTATAGGCCTGATGAAAACCTGAAAATAAATAAATATTTTTTTTTATTCATGTTGTTCTTTGCTGACCGCACCCCCCGACAAACCTCTCAAATCATTAATCTACGGTCAAATATCTACACCTCATTAAAAAATAAATAAAATTGTGTCATCATCTGAAGATGTGCAGATTTCACTTTCTAAAATCTCAATTATAAAAAGGTTATTTCGAGCTGCAAAAATTCATAGCTACTTAGTTGCATAGAACCTTCACTGGTAATCCGAACAGCAGTTTCTTCAACCTAGAATGTTAAAATCAGGAAATAAATGGTATATGAGAGACGGAAAAAAAACTTATGGACTTATAGTTTTTATTATTGATAAAAACAACTCACCAATGTGACAGCATTAAAAAAAAATAAAATAAAAAATATTTGAAGGAAAAAAAAATAGAAATAAACTATGGTTGAAAATGGACCTGATGTATGATTTACAGCTTTTCAGATAATGAGTCAAAGCATCAGTCTTTAAATAACATTATGATGGTAACATGCATTTGATCATATATATAAAAGGAAGATGGTAAATTAGTAAGTAAACAGTTTAATGTGAGACAACAATTCGCCCCATTTTTTAGGGCTTCCACAAGAACCTAGTGGTTCAATGCCGGTACCGCTAATTGTATAATGTCCGCGTACATTCCTCCAATGGCGCCCCTCAAAACACAATTCTACTAAATCAGTTTTAACACGATTCTCCCTTCTACGCTTCGGTCTACCCCTCAGTTCAGGGTTTTTTGAAATTTTAGGGATCCAGTGGTTACTAAACCCTATAACCTTATACGGTGCAATGCTATAACTTGAATTATATTCACCGGGTGTAGTTCCCTTAATTCAGCATTGTATAGCCTTCTAAATTCTCAGGCTAATTCATTTTTTTTCGGTCCGAATGCTTTATGTAATAATTTACTTTCGATAACCTTAAGGCGCTGTTTATCCCTTAGTGCAAGAGGCCACCTATTGCATCCATAAAAAAAAAACAGTGGGCAGGAAAATAGTTTGGAAAATAGAAGTAAGCTAAAAAAAAAATTTTTTTTTAATGACATTTAAAAAATTAATTTTATTGTTATTACTTTCGTTCAGGGCTGAGGAAATCTTGTAAAGTGGGACAAAACGCTGGCTTATAATTAATAGTTTAATTTATCTTTTTGATTTTTTTTTAACCTTTAAAATATTACACACAGTTATTGATCATCCAAAAAAAAATTGCAGGATAGTTCGGGTGGTGGTCAATAAAGTTATCAAAATGATAAAAGAGAACTATTTATGGTAAACCAACGTTTCGCCCCACTTTCCAGGGCTTCATCAAAGTCCTCTCTACTTCATATGGTCAGTATCTTCTTTCAATACGAAAATAATTTTTTTTCCGTTGAGATGTCTGATGGACAACTATTGTAAACAATTGAATATAATTAAAACATTTATTTATTTTCGTTTATTAATGATTATTTATTCGAATTCTATAAATTACCCTTGTTAAAAAAAATCCTAATTTTGATAGTAATGAATGCGCTGTAAAATTTGCAAATTATCGGGAAATAAAAGTTTTTTGTTTGTTAAAATATTTTTCTAAATCTAAATTGTCCTGTTTAGAGTTCTGCTGGCCTCTTGGAGAGCTCTAAAAAATATTTTCGTTTAACAACTCCCTAATGTGTATTGCAAAAAAGATATATGTGGCAAAATTGAAAATGCTCGGGATTTTCTTTTGTTAATAACCAATGGTTCTGCTAACCACCTGAGGATTTCTAGAAAGTATTCCAACTAAAAAAATTTAATAATAAATCTAAAAAATTATACACCAAAATTCTATTTTAATTACGTCATTACATAATAGACAGTATTGTGTGATTTATTCGAAGGGATTTCCTGGAACAGGGATTACCCTTAAGCTTTAATGACGAGGGTGAGTCTCCCCCAGAGGGTTGACTCCTGAGCGACAATTGGGTGAAAACGAGTGGGAAATTGGATACCTCATCCATCAGTGAGCTGGGTAAAAAAGTCGACCTGAGGCGAAGGTTACTGACGGAAGATACATCATTCTGGTTCTCCTCAAGCTACAAGTAATGCCTCATGGTTTTTCACTCTTTTATGTTGTACTCCGTCTCATGTGTTCTTCTGTTTTTATTTTTTATTATCATCAATAATGAAACAATAATAATAATATTAATAAAAAGAGACTAATGTTACTTATTTATTCGAATTCTATAAATTACCCTTGTTAAAACAAATCCTAATTTTGACAGTAAAGGAGGTTACGCAGTGTAAAATTTGCAAATTATCGGGAAATAAAAGTTTTTTGTTTGTTAAAATATTTGGCTAAATCTAAACTGTCCATGGAGAACTCTTAAAATTATTCTCGTTTAACAACTCCCCAATGTGTATTGCAAAAACGATATATGGTGACAAAATTGAAAATGTTCGGGATTTTCTTTGGTTGATAACCAAAAGTTCTGTTAATAGTTCTGCTAGCTACCTGAGGATTTCTAGAAATTATTCTTACTAAACAAATCCCTAATGTTCATAGCAAAGGAGATATATGGTGTCATTATATTAACAATATATTTTACAATTAAAATAATGCATCCCTAACCATCTTCTCCACATAATATATCCACAATTAAAAACTAACACATTATTATTTTTTTAAAGTTTTGTTAATAGATAATGTGACTGGAAAAAGGGCTCAAATAATAGTTTTATGATATTTGTATGGCATTCCAATTATTTCTTTTAATATTACATTAATTATTAATATTATTCCACCACTATATTAATTTTAACGTTCACTTACCTCAATATGGAATACATACTAAGGGGAAATATTGCGATCGCGAATAATTTTTAATTAGAGTTTTGGAATCAAATACTTGGTTTAAGAAAAGCAATTTCAATGGCAAATTATATAAATGAATTTTTCTGTGATCGCCTTAAGAAGAAATTTAGACATTTCCCAAAAGAAGAGGAAAAAAAAATTATTGATATCAATAAATTTGGAATACATACTAAGGGAAAATATTGCGATCACGAAAAATGTTTAATTAGAGTTTTGGAATGTTATCAAATACTTGGTTTAAAAAAATGCAATTACAACGGCAAATTATGTAAATAAATTTTTCTTTGATCGCCTTAAGAAGAAATTTAGACATTTCCCAAAAGAAGAGGAAAAAACAAAATTATTGATAGCAATAAAAAAAAAATAACTTTTTTTCTAAACGTTCTACATATAATTCACAGTAAATATAACACAATACAAACAACATAGTAAATATTGTACGTTTTATATTTATGCAATAAAAATATGTTTAAAAATAATATACATTTATACAGCCCCTTGATATATTGATGCACCATGCTTAGACATTAATAATTTAATTTTTTTTAATTTTGATATTTGTAACTACTTGTTTGTTGGTTGGATTTTGTTTAATGGAGTAAAAATTATTGATCATCAACATCATTTATTTATTGTTTACTTTTTTTTAACAATTGTTATATTTATTTTTTTAATTTAATTTTATTTACTTTTTCGTTATTATTGTATATATTTTTTTCTGTTCGATGTTATATTTGTGTCAGTAAACCTTTTAATTTTAAAAACTGAAATACTAATTTTATTCTTTCATCATCGTCTCTAAGAGTTTTTGAAATATCCGGGTTTAACCCTAAGCTATTGAGCGTGATCCTGACGAAATCACCTCTTTGCACAACCGTTGGTCTAGTAACAGTACTTCTTTACAAAATACTGAACCCCTGACCTTTCATGGGTTGTAGCGGTACAGATTTTATTTTATTTTTTTTAATCCTGAACTATTATGGCGGGACCATTCCTGGAAGATATGGCTAATTGTCAATTTGTCTCTTAATTTTTATTCTGTTAATTGTTATTTTACTAATTATTACTTCAGTGGTACATTGACAACCCTAACATTCATTATTTTATTTGTTATTAATTATTATATATTTAAATTGTGGAGCAATCTACTACAAAAGACTGATCTACATGACTATTATAAGTCCTATCTGGACATACGGAGTTGAGCTTTGGGGCTCCACTAAATCATCAAATTCCTCCAGAATCCAATCCTTACAGTCCAAAATCCTTCGTAAAATCCTTAATGCTCCTTACTTTGTCACAAATCAAGTCATCCATAAGGACCTCAATATTCCATATGTTGCCGATTTGGCCAGAACCAGATACCGTTCCTTCCATAATAAATTTCTCAACCACCCAAATACACTTGTTTCTAACCTGGCTTCTCCTTCATTACGAAATAATTCTTATAATAAATAAATAATCCTCCTAGGCGTCTGAAAAGAAGATGGCCTCGAGATCTTCTTCTCTAGAAATGTTATTGGAGTTCTATCAGTGGGTAGATTCTCCACATGTTTTTATCATGTTACTATGTCACCTACAGCAAATTTACTTGTTGTATATATGTGTATACAGTTGTAAATATCAATAAATAAATTATTAAAAAAAAAAAAAAAAATTGTGGAGCGGCGTGGTTTAATGGTAAGCCACTGCGGTACTAAATCCAAGGGCCTGTGTTCGAATCCCACTGTCACCTTCATATACAACCGTTGGTCTAGAAACAGTATTTTGTATTACAAAAAAGTGCACCCCTGTCCTTTCATGTGCTGTAGATTTATTTTTAGGTAACTTTGTTCTTTTTAAATAAAACTTTCTATTTATATTTTTATAATTGATTTCTGATAAATAGTTTTTTCTGCTACCTAGTCTTCATTTCATGACCAAACCGTTGACCATTTTCATAAAATAAATCGAATAGAATCAAGTAATAATTTTCCAAGTTGAAAATGTAAAGTATATTGAAATTTAGTTTGAATTCAGATTCATATCTATTTGGGTTCCTTTATGAGCTAACTCTAACTTATTTTTTCTTTAGCAGCCATGGAAGGACCCTGACATTATCTAGCTATTTATAATATTTACATCAGCGATAAGAAGTTGCAGTAGTGCTGACGAAGTGGCTACTCAGTTTAGATCGAGCTTCGATATTCTAGGAATCTCAGCGACGCGGCGAGCTATCGCAGCTAGACATAACAACTTAGCCCTCATTTTTTTCATTAGGAGTTAAAATAATATTTTAAAGGCAATTTTTTATTCATTAAACGATTTAAATGTTTATCTAATGAGATTTAGTTAGGACTAAAATGTTGAGACATTTTAGTCCTAACTGAATCTCATTAATTAATATGATTTGGGTTATAAATTTTTATATCCAATAACTATGAATATTTAACATTTTACCTGGTAAGGAAGTTTCAATTTTTAATAACTTTTTGGTCTGTTAGTATGAGATGTACAACTACGTTTATAGGAAAGCCCGCCAAGTAAATTAATTTTAAAAAATCTATTAAAAAAACCATTATACCTTGGATCAAATCAAACCGTTCCAATCGCAGGGAGTAGGTAGCTATTGCTTGATTGAGGATAGGTCATACAGTTTAACTCATAGATATCTGATCAATTAGCAGCCACCGCCAAAATGTCAATAATGCAACAGTTTACTTACGATCAGTCACATATTTGAGGAATGTCATTTCTATTCCGCGAACATGAGTAAATTGGGAGTAGGACCGAGTGTATCGGATGCTCTGAATGATGACCAGAAGAACGTGGAAATGGT
>NW_027105599.1:152479-164480 GCF_000696795.3 Halyomorpha halys | reverse complement strand
ATTTGTTATATTATATTTTTTTTATTAAGAAGTTTAGTCCCCTACATAGGATATATGCGAAGAATTGACAGAAAGGCCTGAATTTTCTAATTCGCCATTTTAACAACAGCATTTCTGTCTGTGCTGGCATTAAAACATCGGGTTCCTGTACTATTAGGTTATTTAGTCCTCATACCATCGGAATCGGCAAAAAGTAGACTGATTACTTCTTTACTGTTGTTTAAGATCCTTAGTGTTTATATTATGGAATCAAAAAAATAAATAATATCGTACTCCTTATTATAGATCTAAATCTCCATCGATCCACGCCTATCCTCAGGACAGAGCTATTAAAGAATAGGAAGGACCCGTTTCCTAAGACGGTCCTTAGACAAAGAAGGCTAATTACTTAGCTTTTGTCTAGAACAAGACTTATACTTTGTATCGCCCTCATTGTCCTCTGCAGGTGGGAGGGCGTTAATAACAAACCCCAACAAGGGGAACACATGTCCATCAGAATTCTCATATCTCGTTTAAGGTACTTGAGCTTAACAACATTATTAATATGTTAAAAGTTCATTAATTATTTTAAAATTTATTCCAAATTAAATTTTAAAAAAGTTATTAATTAAAACTTTTGAAAAAATTCTTAATACTTTTAAAATTTTTCATTTTCCTAATTTTGGTTTATTATTTACAATGAACCTTTGTAATCGAAAAAAAATTATCTCTCTCAAAATTTCAAGCATATTTTAAAATCTGTAGAATTTAAAAATTTAATAAAAAAACTGTCTTAAAATTAAAAAAAAATACTTTTTTACCGACTCAAGAAATGAGAAATTTATTTTAGCAGAGAAAGTTTTATGTTAGAACAGGAGTGTAGGAGCTTACAGTAGCTTAACAATCCCGGCAGTACGTGATCGAGCGATCTCTTGTTAACTTTTTCTCTCCTATAACAATTTTTAAAAAATACTTGTCAAAACTGATTTTCTTAATAGTTTCTTTTAATTTCTTTTTTTTTTTCTCTGAATTTCTTAATTCTTAATAAGAACTTATTCTCGTAAAATGTATCTATTTGTTTGTTTTTGGTAAACTGATCTACTGCTGTGACCATGAAGGATGGGCTGATCTCACATTGATTTCTAATATTGAATTTGTTTAGCGGGTCACTGAAGAGGATCTAGGAGGGTGAATTCCGGAGAGCGAATTTGTTGATCGGGAGAATTGAAAAATTGTGAAATTGGAGGAGCAGAAATGAGAAAGAAAAATAGGAATGAATTGAAACATTTGTATTTGTTGTACAGACCGAAATTTATTGTAAAAGGAAACTGTAATGTTTATTATATCTTATTATTGTACCTCTTTTTTTCTGATTATACCATGTATGTGTAATGTATATATGTCCGATTACGGATTGATAAGTATGCTGTGTGAGATAGCAACCTGATGTATTTAGGCAGCATAGATAAATAAAGTATTTCTCTCTCTAGAATTCATATTTTCTGTCTTTCGGGCTATAAGAGAGAACGCTTGAACAATATAGATAATATTGTAATACATTATCTCATTTCCAGAAGTTTCACTCTTGTCGGTAAGTACCAAGACTTAAAAATTTGTATTACTAGTTAAATCAGAAACAAGTGATAAATACGGGAGAAAATTGAATTATAAATAAAGATATCGGACTTCCAAATATATATAATATTATGTTTTACTTCTAACTAATGACTAAATATTTTTGGAATTTATTCTATTTTGTATTTCTTTACATCAATGATTATTTTCTTAACGAACATATATTAAACAGAATAAAATAAATGTAGCTTTTCCACACGAAAGAAGGAAAATTGTCCACAAGTGGAATTTAGATGGGAAGAATCTGAAAACGAATTAGAGTAAATGGGACAACTTGTTGCTGGGGTTCATTGAGATCTCATTCACTGTGGGCAGGACTCGCATTATTATGTGAATTCCCTTGCAGTTTGTATAATTCTTTCTCATCCATTAAATTATCAAGGGACTAATTATAAATAAATTTTATAAACAAGACTAAACGAACAATATATAATAAATAAAGAAAACTTCAAATTTACATAAATATATTGAGACCCATCCAGTCCTGTTCAGGACGCTTATACCAGCATCCCCTCTGGTGTGTTAGCAACAAACCAGCCAATAAAAAATAAGAAACGACATGGCAGGACGCGTATTTAGGCATTAAGATTTTAGATTTATCTTTTTTTTTTTTTTTTTTAATAATTTATTTATTGATATTCACAACTGTATACACATATATTCAACAAGTAAATTTTCTGTAGGTGACATAGTAACATGATATAAACATGTGAAGAATCTACCCACTGATAGAACTCCAATAACATTTCTAGAGAAGAAGATCTCGAGGCCATCTTCTTTTCAGACGCCTAGGAGGATTATTAGGTAATGAAGGAGAAGCCAGGTTAGAAACAAGTGGATTTGGGTGGTTGAGAAGTTTATTATGGAAGGAACGGTATCTGGTTCTGGCCAAATCGGCAACATATGGAATAATATGAATGAAGAATTCACAAAATAGGTTAGTTGTAGATTGAAATTAATGATTTGGGCAGAATAGGCTGTATAAAGTGTTTTATGATTCTAAAATTGTAAAAATATTGTCCTTGAGGCTTTTATAGCTTTATAGCCTACTCTTGTTATTTTTAAGTACTCGTAAATTAATGGCGATCTTTTTTTTTTTTTCTTTGTGAGTCGAGTGGTTCTTCCTACCTCCTACCGTTACCAGTTAGTTGGTGTTCTTTGTTCTTAATTTTCAATTACAAATGATATCTTCGTAATTATGGTTCTTGTATCGAAAATGGACGATAAAAACCCTAACCATTAATTTTATAATTGCGCGAGAATCTCATGTCATTTGCGAGCAAGTAGTCGTTGGAATGTTTAATTGAGGTGGCTGGTTATTACAGCTGTTATTTTTCCACCATTAGCAATGTTACCGATTGCAAAAGTAATTTGAGAATTGCTCGTCAAAAAAAAAAAAAAAAAAAAAAAATTCTATTCGATATAATTTTATTTCTCTACTAGACTATAAAGTAAATAATCAAAGAAATAAAGTAAATAAATCAAATGGTAATCTTATTAAGTCTCAACACTCTTTACTATATCAGTAGTCCAACGTTTCGGCCAATTCGGCCATCCTCAAGGACAATTTTAAATATAAATTCACACCTCACATCAAAATTTAAAAAATGCTTTACTGGCTATTTTGCCCAGGTCGTCAAATTCAAGTCAAAATCATCCTTTCTTTTTGAACCTTTAATTAATTTTCAGTTTGTTAATCTAATAGTGGATAGTGCTGTTTTAATCTAAAAATTAAGTTTTTAAAAATTAATGAAGGTATAATAAATAAAAAAATAGGATGATTTTGACTTGAATCACCTGGGTAAAATAGCCAGTAAAACATTTTTTAAATTTTGATGTGAGGTGTGAATTTATATTTAATATAAGTCCTTGAGGATGGCCGAAACGTTGGACTATTGATATAATAAAGAGTGTTGAGACTTAATAAGGATACCATTTGATTTATTTAATACATAAATACCAGTCTCAAGAATTTGAATAAATTATATATATTAGAAAATAACATTAAAATTCAGTAGAAAATTAAATTATTTTTTTTTTTTTAAACTAAACCATTATGCTGAAATCCTTTCTATATTAACAGCTTGCGTAAAGCAATTCATGGCACTATTTATATTGTAGATAAAACAGTTTATATATTTATAAAAACTTCAATGATCCAATATTTTCTCAAATTTGTATTTTAAAAACTTCCTATTTTTCGTTCCTTAGGTCATTAGGAAGAAAATGGAAAAATATAAAAATCGTTTTCACATCATTACCATATCACCTCCTCACATAACACAAATATATGTGAACATACTTCAATCATTGGGGACGTGACGGCGTGCCGGTTGGACGCGCTCGGTTCGGAACGTTGTGGGTTCGATTCCCACCTGGGGCAGTTAAACATTCATTTTTCAGCGGTCCCGAAGAATGAATCTTGACACTCCCACCTTGGTTAGTACACGGCGGCAACCCAGGTAGCCGTCAGGAGTTGGCAAAAAGGACCAAAGGCCCACTTGCCGGACTTGTTCCCCCCACCAAATACCAGTACCAGTACAAGTACCTCAATCATTGAATTTCCACAATTCATTTAAATTGCTCTTGTCGTATATCTTCAAAAACTAAAACAAATATTAAATTAACATCATAAGTTTCACTTAAGTTTAATAAAATGGTTATTCACTTACAAAGTACATAATCTCAGTACAAAACTATTCTTCAAAAAAGTTTTTCTTTTTCTATTGCCCTAAAAAAGATAATTCTGCAAAAATAAAATTTACTTTAGTTGGTAAAGTACCAACAATTTTAAGATTTTCTGCTTTATTATTGCGGTGTTTTTCTTAAAGTTAGATTTTGTAGATTTGCAGTTTTTGATATATGACTATTGGCACCATAGCATTCGATCCCATATCTTAATATTGATTCAAATAATGCTTTGTACTCCATTATTAAAGCTTCTCTGTTAAGTACAAATCGGAGGCAATAAATTTTATATGAACATACTCTTAATCTCTTTAAAACATTTACTATGTGAGGTTCCAAAGAAAAGACGTTATCTACAGTAATTCCTTGATATTTATATTTTTCTACAACATTTACAGTTTTACAGCAACTTATTTTTATATTATTAATGTTAGTGAGACAGTACAGTCATGGGATTTAATTTCAGTGTCATCTACCAAAGGCATATAGGATGTATGCATTTTTATCATTTACTATGTACCATAATGATATTTACTTTTACTCTTTATTTCGCCTCTCTTTATCGTGATATTTGAAACGGAAGGATTTGTGAGACCTGGAAACAAGGAATCATCACCCTTCGAATGTTTGCCCAGACGACCTATCCCAAGATACCTGTTCTTAAGGATTACCTCAGACTTACCTAAAGAAGGTATCGACCACTGAGCAGTCCATTGTGGAGGAACCAGCTGCTCGCAGGTGACAACGTCTTTCATCCTGAGTCCTTGTAATCCAGTTTAGCCGAGCCCTCCTTCACAACTCGAGTCCTGGGTCCCAAATATTTGAACAATGGATTTATTGAACTAGGGAAACGGGTTTCGGATCCTTTCTGTTCCTTTTTTACTTCTTTCATTCCTTATAGTTCTCTATTTTTTATATATATCTTTTCTCCTTTATATATATTCTTTTTTTTGCTTTTATATCTTTCTTATTCTTTTTATTAACCTCTGCCAGTCTGAGAGTCTCTTCACTTCCATCTGGTGTGTTTCATCCACAGAATAAGGAATGAAGAAATTCAATGGTACATTGACAAAAAAGTTAAATGAAGGTTAAAGAAAAAAGACGAAGGATGCTGAGGTTAACTTAAAAAGAGATTGTAGTAGAGAAGCCGAGATAAAAATGTGAGGTCAATTTCTTTGAGATCTTTTTTTTTTTTTTTCGCCAGAAAAGGTTTTTCATATCAGATAAAAATTATTATATTTCTTGGCTAGTTTACTATAGTGTTAACACGTACGTAACTGTAATAAACATATTTTGGAATTGTATTAGAGAACTTTAGTGAGTGCACCAGTTATTGACAATTTAGTGGGAAATCTTGAAGTTTCTATGGTAAAAATTATTAATTTCGATTTTGATCAATTACTCCATTATTTAAATCTACCTAGATATATCCAATTAAAAAAATAATTTGGAGTAAGTGGCAATAAATCCTAGCTTTCTATTTGAACCAGTTATTAACAGGGGTATTCAATGTATATCAAATGTATCAATTATTGACATAGACCTAAAAATTCAAATTTACAAAGAAATTATTAAATAATTGGCTTGAAAAGCTCTCATCTTATACTTAGTTTAATAATGTTTTGGTTAAAATCCGTTACATTAACACTAATTTATATAGACTGGTCACATATTATATGGCACTCTTTGGATGAAAGACTAGTGTTTATTTTGTTGATTCTGTCTCTCCATTTGGTTTTTGGCCTCCCAGGTGGACTCTTCCTGATGGATTACTTCGAACCACATGCCCCACCCATCTTAACCTCCTAGCCTTCTTATCATGAGATATTGACAGATCTGTATGAGCAAGCAGTACACTGTTAGTTCTTCTCCTCCATGTGTTAAATTCTCTGATACCAGATCGCTCCTGTAATTTTCTTATAATTATAAGATGACTTTAAATTATCATTAATCGAAAAAAAAATCATATATATTACAAATTTCATTCTATCCAATATTCTAGTTTGTTCTGTATGTTCCTCTGAATATTGTATACATAGAAGATTTGGTATGGAAAATAATATATAGACTCTTTTTAGTGTAGGACTGAGGTACATAATAAGATGGTGATATCTGAGTCTTTGAGTATCATTATGAGATGCAAGTGTCAGTACCATGAATGGTTAAACTTTTTTTTGTATTGCTATCATTTTCTTGTCTTTTTTTGGTGGGGGGGGGGTGTTATTATTTTTAGCAATGAACATTTGTAATATACCCATACACATGTAACCTACGGCAACCGAAAGGTTAAATTGGAGGGGCCACCATAATACATTATGGTATATAATAGCCTACAGGATATACCAGCGCTCATGTTGGCTACAGTCAAAACTCACCTCCTCCAGCGCTCTCGGTGGCAAGAGTAGCAACCTAGACTAAGGAGAGCCATCTTGTCATCAGCCAGAAGCAGTCCATCTTTTCTTTTTGTTCTCTTGTCAGTAATATTTACCACAAGTGAGTAGATTTACTGGAGTAGTAGCAGAGGGAAGAGAAGCATAGAAATGCGGAGGGAAGAAGGAACCATGAAGTAAGTCCACCTGGCAATAATTAAAATCCACCACCACATAATAATCATCATCAGCCACCTCATTATCTATAATTCCATAGCCCAGCCATTCAAAATTTACTAACAATTTAATCATAAATGTTTTCTCTCGGCCACTCCTACTCCACTTGTAACTTAAACAATAGAATTTTATTTTTCAATCAATCATGTTTCATTTTCAATTATACAATCCACTCAAACCCAACCAGCCAACCAAAAGTGAAGTATGTCTGGCATTAAGGTGAAAGTATGTATTCGTACATGGCTGCGGTGTGTTGATGCGCGAGGATCATGTATTTAAGATTTTATGTTCGCTGTTCAAAAATATTTAATCAAGTTATGAAAATTAGTTAAAGCTCAAAGTATTTAAAGTTTTTGAAGATTTGTATGAAGAACCTTTTTGGGTGCTGAATTTTAATAGGATGTTAGTTTTGTGTTTGAATTTTTTTAGCCAACATTATTAATATTTTTTTCCATTTTATATAAAATAATAGGATTGGATTTGTAGCATTTGGTAAACAATAAAGTTCTTTTGCTGCTGTATAAAATTGAAGTTGATCGGTTGAGTATCCAAGTTGCAATGAAAGTTTTTCTTGACGGCGCTTTGAACTTACAAAAGTAGGCAGGTTGCCATGGAATCCAGTTAAGTTTTGTAGAATAATTCCAAATCTAAACATCTTCTGGAACATTCTAGGAGCTCTTGAACTAGTTCTAGACTCTTAGAATATTTCGAATCCATAAAAAACCAGGAAGTAAAAGAAAGTCTAGTTAAAGACCTAACATAAAGAAATAGAAAAGCCTTCATCTATAATATCTGTAAAGAATTTATGGTAGGAATAAATTTTTAAAAAAATTATGAAACAGAATGTTAAAGAAATAGCGTTTAAGAAACAGGACGCAGTTGAATTTATGTCTTGAACGTTCTGGTTTCCTCATTTATGGAGTTCTAATATGTCATGTTCTACTTTTAGAGAGATAATTAACAACTTGAAAAATATTAATAATACTAATGACTTCTGGCAATGGCCAGATGCTCCGCTCATGTAGAGCGATTGCGGCTTTAGTGCACTTACTCAGCCTTCACAGGCTCATTAACAGTGACGTAGTACAAGAGCCGGGAAGAAAAAAAGGAAGTTATTTTACTCCAATTTTTTATTACTTACATGAAAACTATGTATAACTACTAGTCAAAACAGATGAGTCTGCCAAGTACAGGAAGGGGGAATAAAAAATGTTTCAAAACCTTAAAATCATTAATTTTTGATTCGGAGCTCTATATATTAAAAATTACCAACAACACTACAAAATCTAAAAAAACATTATTTAAATGAGAGTAAATTTGCTGAAATATGAGCCCCAATAGAACCATTTACGTCCAATAGTTCTCGAGATATAGCTTTTTAAAAAGCAGCATTTCTTAAAAAACTACTGAAAGATTAGTAGTTAGTTAATTTATTTTGAGAAATCTATATCTCAGGATCTATGTGACGTATAGATGTCTGTTAGCACTCAAATCAAAGCTAGTTTAACGTACTATAAAGTAGTTTATGACCATTACCTTCGTAGGAATAGTAGTTTTCATGATGTTTCCTAAAATAAATTGATTTGTAGTTGTTCGGACAATAAGTTTGAGTTTTGAAAAACTTTATTTCAGAAACTATAGGACGTACAAATGTCTGCCAGCACTAAATAAAGCTAGTTAAATTTACTATAAAATAGTTTATAACGTTTATCTTTGTAGGAGTAGTAGTTTTTATAATATTTGACAAAATATATTCACCAACTGTTAATTTCTAACAAACTGTTAAATAGTTATTCGTATAACCTTTATTAACGTTATTCGCCTGTAACACTCTAATTTAACTTAGATCAGATTTACTAAATTTATTATAATGTACAGTTGTAAATAGCAATAAATAAATATTTTTTAAAAAATAAAACTTATTTATATGTTTTTTATAAATTTATTTATTATTTTTTTTAAAGTTATTTATTTGTGTCCTAACTGTTACACTGCTGTCACTAATTTAGTTTTTAATTATTTCTATATTTCTGTATATTGATATTATTTTTTTTATTTGCATTGCATTTGTGTAACGGATTGAACGTGTGTTTCGGATCACTGGAGGTATGAGAGAGTGAAATACAGAGAATGTGTAATATAACTTTGAGTGGGAACAATAAGGTAGAAAAAATATATAATAAAATAAAATTGTTAAAAAAAATATTTAAAATCTGTTATATTTAGCTTATAATTATTGTTTGAAAAAAGTAGAAAACAAATATTTTTGTATGCTAGTGTTTATATGTCTAATCATGCATTAGTAAGTATGCTAGTGTGTTTAAGCAACCCGTTGTATTAGTTCAGCATTTTAAATTATATAAGTATAGGATTGTGAGCAACCTTAAATGTATTAGAACTCCAGGCGGATTTTCTGAGCAACTTTTTTTATAACCTTTCTTTCCAAAACTTCATGTCATTGTTTACTTATAAATTTTGATTAAAATAATTTATTACAAGCTTAGATCGAGTGAAAAGTAAACGTTGTGTGAAAGTTTGGCCACTGAGTCTCTTGTTGATCTTTTAACTTTTGAGGAACAGAATCAAGATGAGCTAATTGACAACTGTAATTACATTATTTTTACTGCCATCCATTGCTTTATTAGTTATAAAAACAATACAATCACAAACTACGAGCAAGTAACCTAACACAATAAACAGCGGTGACAAAGCTGGTCTGTTGTGTGACGTCATTCTCCATTCAACAGACCTAGTAACAGACTATCAAACATGTTATGTGCTATGTCGTTTTAACATCGTAAAAGAAGGAAATATTTCTCCATTTAACATAAGTTATTACATCACCCAATAATACCAAATTCACCGGTATTTTACCACCAAAAGTTATACAGTTTTCGTTATGTACCACATTTGCAATAATGAGTTCTAGTGCTAAATCAAATAATATAAGTGATGGAGAGTAGCCCTGTTTTAAAACCGACCGAACCTGAAACTTCTCAGCATGCTAACTGATTCCAACTTAATTAAACGTTTCGACCATGCACATCCGTACTTGATTTACGCACTTATTTTAAAGAAAAAAAAATTAAAACTTATAAGATAGTTTGATATATTCAATAGACCGCTCTCGAATATTATTAGATCCGGTACCTGGTAAGTGTAACACAGGCTCTAATAAATAATTCATGGTATATCGTTGTTAATAACATCGATAAATAATATATTCGCCCGGGAATGTCAAATACAGGCTAAATCAGTGGTCGAGAGACGGCATAAATCAACA
Organism: Halyomorpha halys; assembly: GCF_000696795.3. Classification (NCBI taxonomy): domain Eukaryota; kingdom Metazoa; phylum Arthropoda; class Insecta; order Hemiptera; family Pentatomidae; genus Halyomorpha; species Halyomorpha halys. Next base: position 154,289 of record NW_027105599.1, on the reverse strand, counting down.
CTAAGTGGTTTATATCGCGGGTAATAAGATCCGTTAGGGCGTCTGGAAATCGTTGCATTTTTCTCCATAGTAGCGCTTGGTAAGTCCCCATATCTTACCATTCATTTAGCTGTAGTGTGGGTGGTAACTAGACCAAAAATAGTAAAAAGCAAACCAGATTTGTAAGGCTTTCTGATACTTATTTACACAAAATGGGAACAGTATAACCCTTCTATTTTTTTTTTTAATAATTTATTTATTGTTATTTACAACTGTATACACATATATACAACAAGTAAATTTGATTTACAAGTAAACATGTTTTTATCATAGTGACATGATAAACATGTGGAGAATCTACCCACTGATAGAACTCCAACAACATTTCTAGAGGAGAAGATCTCGAGGCCATCTTCTTTTCAGACGCCTAGGAGGATTATTAGGTAATGAAGGAGAAGCCAGGTTAGAAACAAGTGGCTTTGGGTGGTTGAGAAGTTTATTATGGAAGGAACGGTATCTGGTTCTGGCCAAATCGGTAACATATAGTACATTGAGGTCTTGATGGATGACTTGATTTGTGACAAAGTAAGGAGCATTAAGGATTTTACGAAGGGTTTTGGACTGTAAGGATTGGATTCTGGAGGAATTTGATGGTTCAGTGGAGCCCCAAAGCTCTACTCCGTAACACTTTGGATTCGTAATACGTATGGACTGAACTTAATTAAAAATAGGGATACAATATAATATAGAAAAAATAAAAAATATAATATTATACAACATACAATAAGTAAAACGATTATCTAATGTAAAGAATGCAAAAAAGAAAGGTACATTAAAACTATATGTTTGTTGTCGTGTTAGGTTACTTGCTCGTAGTTTGTGATTGTATTGTTTTAAATGTTTTTATAACTAATAAAACAAAATTATATTAGAATACGACAAAAATGAGGCTCTAAGCATATCAAAATAATTAAACGTACGGAATAGATATGGTATCATATAATTTGAAGTACTTTTTTTTTTTTTTGCTCGTTTATTTTATTTAAGTTGAATAATTTCCAAAATCTTTTACTGGTTTAATTCTTCCGAGATCTTCCCCGATTTTATTCCTTTCTCCGGGGTCACCCATTCATATCCTTCAAGATATAACTAAGATAAAAGGACAGGAAAATCAGCGGTTGGTCCATCAGTCAACCAATCATAATCCTCCTCTTATACCGAATCAGCCAATGAGATCGAAAAAGAGATAAAGTAACCAATCAGAATCCCGCACATGCCATTTCCTCTAGATATGTCTCACTGATTCACTCCATTTCTCAATGTCTTCGAACCAATTCTTCTGATCGTTAGTCATCAACTTTGTGTTGTGGCTATGAGAGGTGAACATTGATATTAATTTTAGTATAGCTGTGGGTACATATTTTTATTTAAATTAAGTTACAATATAAATATTAAATCACTTTAAAATATTTTATAAATTAAATATGAAATGTAATTTCGGTAATCTTAACACTCCAGTAATTCAAACTAGCGTTAAAAAAAGAAAAGTTTTTTGATGAAACTCAGCAACCAATAACATTTTTGTTTTCAAATTAAATTGCACTTGTGAAAAGGACATTTTTAACCTTAAGTTATTTTAATTACTGTAGCAATTTTTACAGTTTCAATATTGGGTAATCTAATTCCTATGAAAGTTTTCATAATATATTTTGTTTGAACTAGAAACACATAATATATTGTATAAATCATTTGATATTGTAAAAATAATTTAATTAATTGTAGAAATATGTTTAATAAAAATTATTATTCTAAACCCTTTGGATACAATATT